>NW_004955591.1:664164-686236 GCF_000276665.1 Chinchilla lanigera
ATATATATAAAACCAGCACACCTAACTTCATAAAACAAATACTATTGGACATAAAAGACCTGATAAACATCAACATAATCATAATGGGGACTCTCAAAAACCTGCTTTCAAAAATAGACTAGACAAAACATAAAAAAGAAATAGTTGCACCACACCTTCAAAAACATTGACCTAATAGGTATCTATAGAGTGTTCAACCATGCAACAAAATACATACACACTTCTTATTAGCACATGAAACTCTTTCTAATATAGGCCACATATTAGGCCATTGGAGAAATATTTATGCCCATATCTTGTACCTTGAGCAACTACTTTAAAGATAATAATATGTAATGTATTAACTATTGTTATTCTCCTATTATTTGCTGGGATAAATCAACAAGGATCAGGATTCTGTTTCCACACATCTATATATGACAGCAGAGACATACCTGGAAGTAGACGTTTTTCTCTTCTCTCTCTCTCTCTCTCTCTCTTATTTTTATTTTGTTCTTCTTGTAGTGACCTTGTTTTTGTTTTTTGTTTTCTTTTTTATTTTAAAGAGAGAAGTAAAAACAATAGCAAAATACCAACATCACAGACATAAACTAAAACAAAGCAAGAATATTAAAAATGATACAGGGGTTCAAATCAAAATGATAGGAATTAACAGGTTGTTATATTACATAATGTTATCTTCAACTAAGTTGCTCAGATTACCAGATGTAAGAATGGATGATTGTTCAAACCATTAAAGAGAATAAAAAATAATTATTAAGAAAACCTTAGAGATGATACAGAGTTTCACTAGACAAGATGCAGGAATTTACCAGTGGTTGTTCCACTGCATATTGTTGTCTTCAAATCAGTTGCTCAGATTACCAGATATAAGCATGCAAAATTGGTCAAAATATAAAAAATTCTAAGCATTTAGAATAAAATATACAAAATTCTTCCTTTCAATAGACCACCAGACATCAGCAGTACAGTTACCCCAGCTATCCATATATATGTGTGTGTGTGTGTGTGTGTATATATATATATGTATATATATGTATACATATATACATTGCCTTCCTTCCATCTTTTTTTTTTCCATCTTTCTTTTTCTTCTTTCCCTCACCCCAGTTGTTCCTTCCTTTGAGCAGTTTCTTTCCCTTTCATATTATCTATTGTATGTTTGGGTTTTGTTTACTCTTTCAGGTTCTTACACTAGGGAGACAATACATTATTTACACATGCGGGTCTGATTTACTTCACTTATGAGTATGGTCTCTAGTTGCATACATTTACCTATAAAAGCCTCGAGTTTATCTTTTTTATAGCTGAATAATACTCCATTGTATAAAAATACCACATCGTTTTTTATCCATTCCTCAGCTGATGGACATTTGGCTTGTTTCCAAGATTTTGCTATGACAAATTGTGCTGCTATAAACATGGGTACACATATGTCGCTGTGGCATGATGTTTTTAATTCTTCTGGGAAACTACCCAGAAGGGGAATAGCTGGGTTAAGTGGGACTTCTAATCCTAGTTTTGTGAGGAATCTCAAAACTGATTTTCACAGTGGTCTAACCAATCTACGCTACCACCAGCAGTACAGAAGGGTTCCTTTTTCCCCACAACCTCTCCAGCGTTTGTTATTGGTTGATTTCTTCATAGCCATTCTTTCTGAAGTGAGATGGGATCTCAGTGTTGTTTTAATTTGCATTTCTCAAATGAGATGATGCTGAACATTTTTTCCTATATTTATTTGCCATTAGTATTTCTTCTTGTGAGAAGTGTGTATTCATCTCAGCTGCCCATTTTTGGACTGGGTCTTTGAATTCTGGGGGTCTGAGTTTTCTCAATTATTTATTTATTTATTTATTTTTAATTTTTTTTGGTTTTTCTCTGGTACCGGGAACTGAACTCACGACCTTGCGCTTGCCAGGCAGGCGCTTTTACCGTTGAGCTAAATCCCCAGCCCTCTCAATTCTTTATATGTTCTAGGTAGAAGTCCTTTGTCTGAGGGGCAGTTGGATAAAATTTTTTTCCAAATTCGTGGGTTTTCCTTTTACTCTATTTGTGATTTCTTTCAATGTGCAAAAACTTTTCAATAAGATGAGATCCCAGTTGTTGATTGTTTGAAGTATTTCCCGTGGAGTTTGGTTTTTCTTCATGAACTCTCTGCCTACCCGTATATCTGGGATTTTTACCTACTTTCTCTTCCAGTAGACTTAGTGTTTCTGCTTTGATATTTAGATCTCTGATCCATTCTGACTTTAGTGCATGGTGATAGACTTGGGTCTAGTTTTACTCTTCAGCATGTGGAAAGCCAGTTTTTCCAGCACCATTTATTAAAGAGACTACCTTGCTTCCAGTGAACATGGTTAGCCCCTTTGTCAAAGATTAAGTGCCTGAGTGTATTTGTAGTTGTGTCTACATCCTCTAATCTGTTCCACTGATCTTCAGGTCTATTTTTTTGCCAGTAGCATGCTGATTTTATCACAGTACCTTTGTCATATAATTTCAACTCAGGTATTGTGATGCCTCTTTCCTTTCCTTTGTTACCCAGATTGTTTTTGCTAGTCTAGTCCTCCTCCGGTTCCAGATGAATCTTAGGAATGTTTTCTCTAGATCTGTGAGGTATACTAATGGTATTTTAATTGGGATTGCAGAGAATCTGTTTAACATTTTGGGAGTATGACCATTTTCGTAATGTTAGTTCTTCCTATCCGTGAGGAAGGAATATCTTTCCATTTTCTGAAATCCTATTTGATCTCTTTTTTCAGAGTACTACAATTTTCCCTGTAAGAGTTTTTACTTCTTTTATTGGGTTGATTCCTAAGTATTTCATATTTTTAGATGCTATTATGAAAGATGTTAACCAACCTTGAGAGAACTTCCCTAAGTTCTCTCTCTGTCTGTTTGTTGTTTGTGTACAGGAATGCTATTGATTTTTGAGTGTTGACTCTGTATCCAGCTATGCTACTGAGTTTGGTTGTTATATCTATAAACCTTTTGCTGGAGTTTTTGGGGTCTTTTATGTAGAGTATCATGTCATCTGCAAATGATGATAATTTCACCTCTTCCTTTCCTATACTTACTACTTTTATTTCTCTATCTTGTTTAATTGCTCTGGCTAATATTTCCAGAACTATATTGAATAGAAGTGGTGATAGTGGACATGCTTGTCTTGTTCCTGATTTTAAAGTGAAAGTTTTCATATTTTGACCATTTAGTATTATGTCAGCCATTGGTTTGTCATAGATGGCTTTTATCAGATTGAGGTAAAGACCATCTGTTCCTATTTTCTGTAGAGTTTTTATCATGAATGAGTGTTGTGTTTTATCAAAAGCTTTTTCTGAATCTAGTGAGATGATCATGTGATTTTTGTCTCTGGCTCTGTTGATATGGTATATTGCATTAATTGATTTTCATATATTGAACCATCCCTGCATTCCTATGATGAATCCCACTTGGTCATGGTATATAATCTTCTTGATGATTTGGTGCATTTTGTTTGCTAGTATGTTATTGAGAATTTTTGCATTTATATTCATTAGGGAGATTGGCCTGTAGTTCTCTTTTTGGTTGGGTCTTTCTCTGGTTATGATATCAGGATAATACTTGCCTCCAGGAATGAGTTGAGAATTCCTTCCCTTTCAATTTCATTAAAGAGTTTGAGAAGAATTGGTGTTAATTTGTTCTCTAAATCTCTTGGACAATTCAGCTGTGAATCCATCAGTACCTGGGCTTTTTTTCATTGGCAAGTTTTTTATTACATTCTCAATTTCACTGGCTCATATTGAGTTATTCAGGATTTTTACATCTTCTTCATTCGGATTTGGTAGTTCATATATCTAGAAATCTGTCCATTTCCTCTGTGTTTTCCATCCTATGAGAGTAAAAATTGTGGGCTGGGGATTTAGCTCAGCGGCAAAAGCGCCTGCCTGGCAAGCGCAAGGTCATGAGTTTGGTTCCCGGTACTGGAGAAAAACCAAAACCAAAAAAAAAAAAGAGTAAAAATTGTAAAGGTAGCTACTGATGATCTTCTGAATTTCTACAGGGCCTGTAGTGATTTCACACTTTTCATTCTTTATTGTATGTATTTCTGCTTATCCTTTCCTTTTTTGATAAGGTTAGCTATGGGCTTATCAATTTTACTTATTCTTTCAAGGAACCAACTGTTTGATTCATTAATTATTTTTATTTTTTTTTAGTCTCCATCATGTTGATTTCTGCCCTGAGCTTTATAATTTCTTGTCTTCTTTAGGCTTTGAGTTTGAGTTGCTCTTCTTTTTCTAGAAGCTTGAGGTGCAGCATAAGATTGTCTATTTGTACGTGTTCTGTTTTCCTCACATGGGAATTCACTGCTATAAATTTCCCTCTGAGGACTGCTTTCATTGTATCCCACAGGTTCCTGTAAGTTATATCTACATTTTTGTTTGATTGTAAATAGTGTTTAATTTCTTCTTTGATTATATCTGTAACCCATTGGTTGTTTGGAGAGTGTTATTTAATTTCTGACTGTTTATGGAGTTTTTGTGATTTCTTTGTCATTAATTTCCAGTTTCATTACACTATGGTCTGATAGTATGCATGGGATAGTTTCAATTCCTTTCATTTACTTAAGCATGTTCTATGTATTAGCACATAGTCTATTTTAGAGAACATCTCATATGCTGCTGAGAAGAAGTGTATTCTGATGCTGTTGGGTGGAACACTCTGTAAAGGTCTACTAAGTCCAAGTTTGGTTAAGTTCTGTTATTTCTTTGCTGATTTTTCACAAGGTTGGTTAAGTTCTGTTATTTCTTTGCTGATTTTTCACAAGGTTGGTTAAGTTCTGTTATTTCTTCGCTGATTTTTCATCTAGTTGATCTATCTCTGAGTCAGTGGGGTATTAAAGTCCACTGTTATGATTATGTTGCTGCTTATTTCATTTTTCATGTCTGTTAAAATTTGTCTTATGTAGTTGGGTGCTCCTGTGTTTGATACATAGATGTTTACGATTGTTATCTCTTCCCTCTTGAAGCTTTCCCCTCACAAGTATGTAGTGACCTTCTTTATCACTTTTGATGTTTCTTGGTTTGAAGTTCCCATTTTCTGCAAACAGAATAGCCGCACCCACTTTTTTCTGGGTTCCTGCAGAAGGAATGTTGTTTTCCAACCTTTAATTTTCAGTCTATGCATTTCCTTTTGAGTTAAATATGTTTCTTGTATAGAGCATATTGTTCGATTTTGTTTCTTCATCCACTGTACCAGTCTGCTTCTTTTGATTGGTGAATTGAGACCATTTACACTGATAGTTATGACTGATGTGTACTGGCTTATCTTTGTCATGTTATTTTCCTGCTGTTGCTTGCTCCTTTTTCCCTCTGTTTAAGTGCTTGCTCTGGTTGGTGGTTCCTTTCTGTTGTTGTTCTTGAAATTGTTGTCATTTTTATCTCTTTCTAGAATATCTTTTAGCACTTTTTGTAAGTTGGTTTGGTGCTAATGAAGTTCTTCAGGTTTTCTTTGTCATGGAAATATTTTATTTCTCCATAAATTTTGAAGGATCATTTTGCAGGGTACATCAGTCTGGATTAGAAATTGTTTTAAGTACCTCTAATACTTCACTCTAAACTCTTCTTGACTTGATGGTTTGTGTTGAGAAATCTGCCATGATTCTGATGGGCTTTCCTTTATAGGTGATCTGTTTGTTTTCTCTAACAGCTTTTAATATTCTGATCATTTGTTGAGTTTCTGGGATCTTGATCACTATATGTCTGGATATAGATTCATTTTGGTTATGATTAGCTGGAGTTTTATATGCTTCACTTATCTGCGTGTCTGATTCCTTTCCCATGCTTGGGAAATTTTCTGCTATTATTTCTGCAAATTGTTTTTTCATGTCATTTGTGTTGACAGTTGCTGTTTTGTTGACACCTATTGATCTTACATTATTTTTCTTTGCTTGGTCTTGCAGTGGTTGAATTTTATTTTCCTGGTTCCTTGTTATTTTTAAGAGATCCTTCCTTTCACTTTCCTTAGTAGCAATGCTCTCTTCACTGTCTGAAAGTCTATCTTCAGCTTTGTTCAATTGGTTTTGCCAGCTTTCAATGGAATATTTCATTTCCTGGATATGTGTTTGAATCTGTGTCATGCTTTCTAGTTCTTTCTTTATTGTTCATTCAAGCTTTCCATGAATTTTCTATGCTTTTCTATTTTCTTATCAATGTCTTCTTTGGGTATGCTGAGGAATTCTTTCGTTGCTGTCATTTCTTTTTTTATCTATGAGATTTCTGATCTGATGTCTTCTATGTCCTAATGGAGTTGTTTTTTTTTTTTACTTCAGTTGCTATCATTTCAGACATTTCAGGTGTATGACTTCTAGGGTGTTCTGTGTTCATGTCTCCTGGACTTGTTCTGGGTGAGTTTGAGGTCTGAGGTTGAATTTTGCTACTTTATTTTGTCATTTTTGAAGATCCAGAGGTTCCCTGGAGCTCAGCCTCACTCCCATGATGGTGTGTAAGTGGCCAGGTGAGGGTCCAAAGGTCCCCAGTGCTCAGCATTGCTCCTGTGCTGGTGTGTGTGGGCAAGGTGCGGTCGCATAATGCTCCTGAAGCTTTCTTGCATTCATTTGGTGCTCAGGTTGGTGGGGAGGGGCAAGGGAGGCTCAGTGGGGTTACTGAAGCTGTCTGGGGTTCAGTTTGTCTCCTGTGAGGGTGCAGGTGCTGATAGAAGTGGCCACCCAGGCCCTAGAAGGTGTTCAGGGCTCTGCCTTCCTCAGACACTGCTGGGGGAGGTATGAGGGTGGTTTCCCACAGTTCCTGAAGATGTTCAGCATTCAGCCCAGCTCCCTTGGGGGTACGGTTAGTGGCCACTGAGGCCCCAGAAGGTGTTCAGGGTTCCACCTGCCTCACACACTGGTGGGGGAGGCATGAGTGTGGGCTAACCAGGGTTCCTGAAGATGTCTGTAGTTCAGCCCAGCTTCTGGCAGGGTGGGGGGCAGTTTGTGGTCACTGAGGCTTGAGATACTGCCTGGGACCTTCCTAGTTCACACACCAGTGGGGGTGGTTTGAGGAGGCATTCACTGAGGGCACTGACACTGTCCGGAGTTCAGCTTGGCTTCCACAGTGTGTGGTGGTGCAGGGATTGTCCACCTAGGCCCCAGAAAGTGTCTGGGGCTCCACTTGCCCCAAACACTGGAAGGAGAGGTGTGGGGGCAGATCAGTGGGGTTTCTGAAGACGCCTTGGGTTCAGCCTGGGTCCCACAGGGGTCCAGAATACTAAAAATTGTTAGAGAAAAGAAACAGATCAACTATAAATGAAAGCCCATCAGAATCATAGCAGACATATAAACACAAACCATCAAATCAAGAAGAACTTGGAGTGAAGTGTGACAATTCCTTTAAGAAAATAACTTCCAAACCAGATTGAGGTATTCTGCAAAACTATCTTTCAAAATTATTGGAGAAATAAAATACTTCTGTGACAAAGAAGAGCTGAAGATATTCATGACCATTAAACTAACCCTACAAAGAGAACGAAAAGATATTCAAGACAGAGATAAAAATGACCACAGTAACAAGAACAACAACAGAAAGAATGCACTAGGCAGGGCAAGCAATTAAACAGAGGGGAAAAGCAGGAAACTACCAATAGAAAAATATTATGACAAAGGTGAGCCAATACATATCAGTTACAACAGTCAGTGTAAATGGCCTCAGTTCATCAATCAAAAGACAGAGACTGGCAGAATACAGCAAGATACAAGACCCAACAATATGCTGTATACAAGAAAAGCATTTAAATAAAAAAGAAATTTGTACACTGAACGTCAAAGGATGAAAAACAATCTTCCATAAAAGAGGAACCCAGAAAAAAAGCAGGGGTAGCTATCGCTTGCAGACAATATGTACTTGAAACCAAGAATGATCAAAAGATATAAAGAAGGTCACTATGTACTTGTGAGGGGAAAACTTCATGAAGAAGAGATAACAATCATAAATATGTATGTACCAAATACAGAAGCACCCAAATATATAAGACACATTTTTGTAGACATGAAAAATCAAATAAGCAATAACACAATTGAAATGGTAGACTTTAATACCCCATTGTGACCAAGATATAGGTCAACTAGACAAAAAATTGGCAAAGAAATATCAGAACTGATCCAAACTTGTGAACAAACGGCCTTAGTAGATGTTAATAGAGTGTTCCTTCCAACAATATCAGAATACACATTCTTTTCAGGTGCACATGGGACATTCTCTAAAATAGATCATGTACTAGCCCACAGAACATCCATAAATAAATGCAAAGGAAAGGAAATTATCCCATGCATATCTTCTGACCATAGTGCAATGAAATTAGAAATTAGTGGCAAAACCCCACAAAAATTCCATAAATACATGGAAATTCAATAGCATCCTTCTGAACAACGTATGGTTCACAGGTGCAATTAAAGAAGTTAAACAATACCTGAAATCAGAAATGTAAATAGATCATACTGAAATATGTAAGACACAATGAAAACAGAACTAAGAGGGAAATTTATAGTGGTGCATTCTCAATCAGGAAAACAGAATGATCACAAGTAAACAACCTAATCCTGCATCTCAAGCTCGTAGAAAAAGAAGAGCAAATCAAGCCCAAAGTCCACAGAAGTGAGGAAATTATAAAAATCAGATTAGAAATTAACATAATTGAGACTAAAAGAACAATACAGAGAATTAATGCATTGAAGAAATGGTTATTTGAAAGAATAAATAAAATGAATAAACCCTTAGCCAGCCTATCAAAAAAAGGAAAGACTCAAATTCATGCATTAAGGACGAACAGGGTAAAATCACAATAGACCCTGCAGAAATCCAGAAAAGTATCTATACCTATTTTGAAAATTTGTAATCTATTGTTGTTTTTTGTTTTTTGTTTTTCTTCCGGTACCAGGAATTGAACTCACGACCTTGTACTTGACAGGCAGGCGCTTTGCTGCTGAGCTAAATCCCCAGCCCCCGAAAATTTGTAATGTAATGAGATGAAAAACACAGATGAAATGGAGAGATTTCTAGATATGTGTGTATTACCAAGAAGATGTAAAATTGTGAATAATCTGCTATCAGTTAATTGGATTAAAAATGCAATTAAAAACCGACAGTGAAAAAACCCAGGTCCTGATGGATTTATTGCTGAATTCTATGTTTAATTTAGAGAAGATTTAATCCCAGTACTACTCAAACTCTTTAATGAAATTGAAAGGGAAGCAATACTTCCTAACTCATTCCTGGAGGCAAGCATCACTCTGACACCAAAACAGGGAAAGACCCAACCAAAAAAGAGAACTACATGCCAATCTCCCTAATGAACACAGATGCAAAAACCCTTAATGAAATATTAGCAAACACAATGCAGCAAATAATCAAGAAGATAGTATAACATGACCAAGTTGGATTCATCCCAGGAATGCAGGGATGGTTCAACATATGCAAATCAATAAATGTAATACACCATATCAATGGTCAAAGATAAATCATACAATCATCTCAATAGATGCAGAAAACCCTTTACAGGAAGTTTACCACTCATTCATGATAAAAATGCTACAGAAAACTGGAATAGTCTTTACCTCAATCTGATAAAAGCCTTCTGTAAGAAACCAACAGCCAATGTCATACTAAATGGACAAAAACTGAAATCTTTCACTCTAAAATCAGGAATAAGACAAGGATATCCACTATCACCACTCCTATTCAATAAAGTTCTGGAAACATTAGCCAGAGAAATTAGACAACAGAGAGAAATAAAAGGAATAAGGATAGGAAAGGAAAAAGTAAAATTATCATTATTCAGAGATGAATATTGTACATAGAAGACCCCAAAAACTCCATAAAAAGACTTCTCAATTTAATAAACAAATTCAGTAGCATAGCTGGATATAAATTCAACATTCAAAAATCAATAGCATTCCTGCACACAAACAAATTAACTGAGAAGTCAGAGAAACCATACTTTTATAATAGCATCCAAAAAATTAAATCCTAGGAATCAATCTAATAAAGGAAGTAAAAATGCATACATTGAAAATTATAGTACTCTGGAAGGGTAGATCAAAGAGGATATCAGAAAATGGAAAGATATCCCTTGCTCATGGATAGGAAGAACCAACATAGTGAAAATGGCAATACTCACAAAATTTTTATACAAATTTAATCCAATCCCTATCAATATACCATTAATGTACCTCACAGAACTAGAGAAAAATTCCTAAAATTCATTTGGAACCAGAAGAGATATAGAATAGCAAAAACAATTCTAGGCAACAAAGGTAAGGCAGGAGTTATCACAATCCCTGACTTGAAATTATACTACAAAGGTAACATGATACAAATAGCACTTTATTGGCAAAAAGGAAAAAGGCCTGAGGATCAATGGAATAGATCAAAAGATGCAGAAACAAATCCAAACACACTCAGGCAACTTATCTTTGACAAAGTGGCCAAACTTGTTCACCAGGAGAAAGATAGCCTCTTTAATAAATGGTGCTTGAACAATTGGCTCTCTGTGTGTTGAAGACTAAAACTAGACCCATTGATAGGGCAAGAGAGACTCCATTTTCTTTTTTGTAACTCCATTTTAACAGAAATCATCTAGGGGGCTGGGAATTTAGCTCAGCGGCACAGTGCCTGCCTGGCAAGCACAAGGTCATGAATTTGATTCCCGGTACTGGAAAAAAAAAAAAAAAAAAAAAAGAAAAAGAAATTGTCTCATCTAAATTAACGGAAACTGTAGTTGAACCCACTCTTCACCTCCTCCCTCTTGGTTAGTCGTAAACCACTAAAAGAGAGCAAAAGTCATAAAATAGGAGCAGAACAAACAGGGCAAATTTGGAAGTAGACTAAATGTTAACCCACAATGGTCATCTAGAATCTCAGGCTGATCGAGAACTTCTGGGAAGTGTAAACTTTGTGATAATTGTGTGACATTCTTGTAAAATTCCCAAAAATGAGGTGATAGTTACTATGAAAACCTTAAATGTACGTAAACTGAAGATGAGACCCAGGCTGGGGCAGACATTTACTCTTGCTCTTTGCTAAAGCGTGTTTGTTGCTGGCTTTTGAATAAAGCTTCATTCATTCCAGCTTTTCAATCTCTTGTGAGCACCTGCCTCATTGGACTCACCTTCCATATCACCATGTCTATCACCATGCACTAAACTACAGTCAAAATGTATCAAAGATCTAAATATTAAAACAGAAAAACTCAAGTAGGTAGAAAGTAGGTGCAAATCTTGAAAACAGGTATATGCAAAGTGTTCATGAACAAAACCCAAACTGCACAGGAAATACTTCAAAGCATCAACAGTGACATTATTAAAAAGCTTTTGCATAGCAAAATAAATCACCAAGAAAATGAAAAGATAACCTTCAGATTGGGAAAATAGTTTTGCCAATTTTCCATCAGACAAAGGACTTCTATCTAGAACATATAAAGAACTGAATAAAATCTGACCCCTCAAATTCAAAGACCAATCCAAAGATGGGTATCCATGATGAATACACATTTCTCAGATGAAGAAATACAAACAGCAAACAAGTATATGAAAATATGTTCAACATTACATTCATTATTTGAGATATGCAAATTAAAACAACAGAGACTCCATCTCACTCCAGAAAGAATGGCTGCCATCAAGAAAGCAACCCATAATAAATGCTGGAGGGGCTGTGGTGAAAAAGGAACTCTTTTCCACTGTTGAGGGGAGCATAGACTGGTGAAACCACTATGGAAATCAGTATGGAGATTCCTCAAAAAACCAGGATTAAAGGTCCCATTTGACCCAGCTATTCCCCTTCTCGGTATTTTCCCAGAAGAATAAAAAACATCATACCACAGTGATATATGTGCACTCATGTCTAGAGCAGCACAATTTATCATAGCAAAATCTTGGAAACAAGCCAAGTGCCCTTCATCTGAAAAATGGTTGAAAAAAGTGAAATTGTTATACAATGGAGTAGTACTCAGCTATAAAGAAGGATAAACGAGACATTTACAGGGAAATGGATGCAACTTGAGTCCATATTCATGAGTGAAATAAGTCAGTTTAACAGGTGTAAACATCATATTGTCTCCTAATATAAGAAGCTGAAAGAGTAAATAAGGCCCAAAATGTACAATAGTTATTGTGAAATGGGAAGAAAATGCTCAAAAAGATAGAGAAAATGGGATGGTGGAAACGAGAAAATAAGGAAGGGAAAAGGAAAAATATATATATATACACACACAGAAACAAGGTAGTTAAGATAGTTATACTTCTAATTGGTATTAGCTCTTTGATCAGATTTTTCATGCCTATATCTTATTATATGAGCAACTACTTTGAAGATAACAGTATGAAATGTACTGAACATTGTTACATTGTTACTCTCCTATAATCTTGTTTTGAACTTTAATCCATTGTTTTTATTGCTTATGTTTGTTTTCTTTAAAAACTGAAAGAGAAAGACTTTTGTGAATAAAAACTAATAAGATAATTAAATGTTAGGAAAGCTGTCATGAAATAAATTGTAAAATAAGTTCATCAATGACAAAAAAAGTATTTTTCAGGCAAGCTATTTAAAATGGACATTGTAAACCCCAGAGCATCTACTAAAATGTTTAAAACAAAAGTATAAAAAATACTGTATGAGAGGTGATAATCTGCAATCCTATAATAAGCTCCATTAAAACCAAAGAATAAGGGAAATAAGAAATAAGGGAAGAAAAATAAAAATTGCAATAAATACAGAATTTTACAAAAATTATAAATTGTATTCAGCTGTATAAATATTCATTTTAAATGTGCATGGTGAACCATTCCAGTTTAAAAAAGAATTACCATAATGAATAAAAAGTAAAGGTATTTAAAAGCATATTCCATCCTATGACAAAGCTGAAAAAGGCAAAGAATAAAAGAAAGAAAAAAAAACATGGCTCCAAAACCTGCCAAAAAAGGAAATGAGTTCCCAAAAACTCCTCGGAGTATGAATGAATAGTTTCTTTCCAGGGCCTGCAGTATTGTAATCCACCATATATGTGGGAGGGATAGTGAATCACTACTAAGTCTTATTCCGATTCTGTCCTTATTTTTTGTGCCTGAATAGTGAGTCATGCCCTCCCTTCCTGCTGGTGTTGTCAATTGTGTGTGCCTTATGGTTATATTCATTCTGCTCCCAATTTTTGGGTCCCTTTGTGTACCTCAAGACACTGTTTTCTCTGCTTAGCTGTACAGGCTATCTATAGGCAAGCTTGAGCAATCATCCAAGCCAAGGCATATACCCGATCACATTCGCAGATGGGAAAAGAACACAAATCACAGAGCAATGTGCTGCATGTAGACAGCAGGGCAGCGAGGAAGTCAATCAGTCCACTAGAGCTAATGCTAGCACTTTCCAATGCAATGTCCTCTAAAGACCACACATAACTGGTGTGGCTTCTCACTGCAGAGATTAGGACTGCTTTGTCCTTCCTGGCCTGAGCTGAAACTTTTCAAATGCTCCATGTCTAGCCTGTTCCCACTCCTTGACTGTCTCTTATTATTTCCTTCAAAGTGATAGGGTAACCCCAGAAACCTTAAAGTATTGTTGTTCTGTGGATTCTGATTCTCAGAGTATCTCACTCTTCAACTATTAACCCTTTCTCAAAATGGCTCTTGATTAATCACTCTCAAATATGGCAGCTGCTCCAATGGATTTCCTCTCCAACTCTAGCCTGCCGTGCGGAAGCAGTTATATTGAGTAAAACCCCATGGTGTTGTTTGCAGATTACAACTGTGAAATTTTCATGGGAATTGGATTGCTGGCCTAGTCTGTTTTATTCTCTCTGGGGCTGCCTACCCTTTCTGGGTTCATCTTGTGTTTGCAAAGACAGGTGCACCCCTCTCTGGAAGGCAGAGTTAGCATTTCAGACTGCTTCCTTATTGTTCCTGCATTGTCTTCAGTTTCTCAAGTTTTCTGTGATTTTCAGTTTTTCTCAGGGCTGTCAGGAATAAGACAAGGACGTCCACTATCACCAGTCTTATTCAATATAGCTCTGGAAACATTAGCAAGGGTAATTAGACAAAAGAAGGAGATAAAAGTAATAAGGATAGGAAAGGAAGAAGTTAAATTATCATTATTTGCAGATGAGATGATACTCTACATGGAAGACCCCCAAAATTTCACCAAAGCCTTCTAGATTTACAGACATCCTTTCTAGACCTCATCATGGTCCAGAAAAGTCCACATTTGTAATTCCATAGCAAAGTTATAGGAATTCTAATCAGTTAATTTTAATCTACCACTTCCAGTGTAATGCATAGTGAGAATGAAGACACTCAGGCATATTTGTAGTTGTGTGGAGCCAAGGGAGTCCTAAGTCCAGCTAGTATGATGACTAACCAGAACATAGGCCTTGACCCAGGGCTGAACCCAGGTTTCATCAGTTTGTGAAGAGGGGAGTGGCTCAGGAATGAGTGACTGTCAGAGCGACAGGAAGTACATGAGTGTCATGAGCTGGGCTAGACAGGAGGTCTAAAAATCACCTCTGCCGTATGTAGAGAGAGAGAGGGAGAGAGATACAGAAAGAGTAATTTACATAACACAATTTGGGGCAATATCTAATGTTTTGTAGTTGGTGCTTTAAGCCTGATGTGTAATTTTTATGCACTGAGAAGTCAGAGCCTCTTATCCTGAGGCTTACTTTCAGCTGACAATGTGGCACTCTTGGCTCAGCTCACACATAATTCTGTGTGGGGCAACACTGGGTGGAGTCATGGCTGGGGCAACACTGACCTGTCACCTTGCTTTAAAAACTACACCTCAGCACCTTGACTGGACCCACTTGCATTGCTTAAAGCCAATTGAGGGTATAAGGAAATGCCCTTGCCAGCTCTGTACTTTCAATACACTGTAATAGGGCCAGGTTTAGCCAAAATAGAGGCAATTGTTCTTTCAAGCAGAGCTGTCCAGGTGGTCTGCCACATAAATTTAATAACCAAATTCAGTAGTATAGCTGTATACAAAATCAACACTCAAAAATCAATAACATTCCTGTACACAAACAATAAACTCACATAGGAGGAAATAAGGGAAACCACACTTTTCACAATAGCAACCAAAAAAGTGAAATACTTGCAAGTCAATTTAACAAAGGAGGTAAAAGACCTACACATTGAAAATTACATTACTCTGAAAAAGGAGATCAAAGAGGATATCAGGAAATGGAAAGATATCCCTTGCTCATGGATGGGAAGTACCAACAAAGTGAAAATATCCATACTCCCAAAATTGTTATTATCGAAGACCCAGAGCTCAGTATAGTGTCATGTGTGAGTCCATATTAGGAGGCCAAAGGGAAGAATCTGTGCTGGAAGGCTGAAGAGACTGTGATGGAAGCCAGGAGGTGAAGGCAAAGACTGGATGGAGCTCCTCCTGAGAAACACAAGTGATTCTTCCTTCTTTGTCTCCCCTTTACACCATTCAGGTGATATGCTGCCCTAAGGTGGGTCTTCTATCTTCAGTAAATCTCCTCAGTCACAATGGAACTATACCGATCCAATTTAGTCGGGAATTTCTGACTCAATTTGACAAAGTCTGTTAGCTATCTTATTCCACCTCTTGTCAATTTGACAACCAGATACATGCCTTTAAACCATAGTCTACAGATACAAAGACAAGTTCAAAATTATGCCTACCATGTTATAACTATCCTGCATACAAATGGAAATGCACTAATTTCTGCCTCAGAGTGAAAGGCAAGTTTTCTTTGGGTGATTCTTTCTCCTAACATTTCATAACTTAAACATTATAATTTAAGTTTAACAATATTTAAGAACCAATATTATCTATAAATGTTATATTACATATGAAGCATATTAGGAGAGAACTATTACACTTACAATCCTCATTTCTGTAGCCAATCATAGGGTTATAGGCGGTACTTAAAACTACCTTCTTCTACTACCCATTCTATATTCCCTTGGCCTTCAGCAGGCAACCCGGCAGGTCTTGGTTCTTTCCCTAATGAGGTGATCCATACCTTTATTCATGAAGTTTCTGAACCATTTGTCATTCTTCCTGGATTGGGTTGCTATTGTTCTCCACTGACTTTAATAACAGGGCATGCATTACTAGGAGGCACCCTAAGGAATCTCCTTCACTCTAAGTATATTCTTCCTTCCATCCATTGTGGATTAGTAGTCCAATTTCCCCTTGATAGTCTAGCTTACTCATCCCAGCCAACACTGTGACTCCCTTTTTAGCTTGTTTCCTCAGAAGCATGAGGAGACAAAAAAGACAACAGGGAAGTATTATTTTTTAGTTCAATGATATAATTGTTATGTTTTCTGATACAAGCATTCTGCCCTCTGTAACTATGATTTCCAAGTCAACAGAGCATAAGGTCATGAGAACAAGAAGTAATGGGTTAATGTTATCCCTTAGTTATTGCAGACTGATCAGGCCTGAAATCTCCCAAATGAGTGGATGGCTAAGTCTTAAATAAAAGATTCAAGTGGTATGATTTTAGGACTTCAGGAGGTTCAAAACTCTCTAACAGAGCTCCAGATTCTCTGAGGGGCCAAGAAAAAGAACTTTTCTGGGCAACCTGCATTTATTTGGTTTTCAAACAAAGGAGGGGGATACTAAAGAAAATGTGGGAATCTGAGTGGAATCTTTGCAGGACATTGGGAAATATTTTTCCAAGTAGTAAATTATATCAGTCAGGAGAACTACTTACCTTTAGGTTGGCATTTATTGTAGGAGTGTGGAGCTTGTAGATGCAATCTCCTTTTAGTTAACTGGGATTGTAGCCAGGCATCTGCAGCTCTGGCCTTAGCCAAGGGGCCTAGGCCTTGGATAGGCTCATAAGTATACATAGAAAGTCAATTGGTTAGTATTAAATCCTGTTCAGAGCCACTTCAAAGTGGTCTCCATCAAAGAAGCAAAAATTTTGCTAGTGGATCAACAGGGATAATCGTGAGTGGTACCGTTCCCACTTCTGCCCCTTGATTCCTGGACTCATTCATCCTAACTATGGGAGACACAATACCACATAGTGGAGGCTGATTCAAGGCACATACAGCTTTTTGAAGAACCTTGCCCCAACATTGCAAGCTATTGCCACCTAGCTGACACTGTAACTGTGTCTTCAAAAGATCATTCCACCTTTGTATCAATCCAGCTGCTTTTGGATGGTGAGGAGCAGGATAAGATCAGTGAATTCCATGAGAATTAACCCATTGCCTCACTTCTTTGGCTATAAAATGTGTTTCTTGGTCAGAGCCAATGTTGTGTGGAATGCCATGGTGGTGAATAAGGTATTTCGTGAGTCCATGGATGGTAGTTTTGGCAACAGTATTACCTGCAAGGAAAGAAAATCCATATTCAGAATAAATGTCTATGCCAGTAAGGACAAAGCTCAATTCTTTCCATAATGGAAATGGTCCAATATAATCAACCTGCCACAAGGTCAAAGGCTGATCACCTGGAGAATGGTGCCAGATAAGAGACATAGTGCTGCTCTCCTCTGCTGGCATATTTGGCATTCAGTGGTGACTATAGCTACATCAGCCTTGGGAATGGGAGTTCATCTTACTGAACCTATGCATAACCTCCATACCTGTCTTTGGGCAACGACTGGGGTAGATAAAGAAATAGTTTGATCACTACCTACAGTATAGGTCATCTTATCCACTTGATTGTTAAAGTCTTTTGATGCGGAGGTCACTTTTTGGTGAGTGTTTACATGTGATACAAATATTTTTACATTCCTTGCCCATATAAAGACCTCTACCCACATGCTTCTTCCCCAAATATATTTGCCATCAATTTTCCAGTCATGGTCCTTCCAAGTTCTGGACCATCCTGCCAGACCATTGGATACAGCCCAGGATTCAATATATAGTCATACACCTGACCATTTCTCCTTCCACACAAAATGTACTATCAGATGCCATTGTGGTCAGGGTTTGCAAGGAAAATAATACATTACAGGACACACAATTTATAGAATTATTTTATACTAGTCACTCAAAGAGTTTAGTACAAAAGAGTACAAGAAATCTGTCCACACACTGAAGAACCAAAAGAATCTAGCTGAGGGCCTGGATACCACAGCAATGTCCTACATGACTCCAGCTGAAGACCTAGAGCCCATAACAATGCCCCTTACAAGTCCAACTGAAGGCCATGAAAAAAATAAAATGCTTAGTAATAAGCTTACCAAGGAGGTAAAAGACTGTATATTGAAAACTGCAATATATTGATGAAATTAAATGCTGATTAAGATGCTTAATATTGTTCAAATGTCTGTACTATTGAAATTGATCAACAATTATAATGATATTCTCATAAAAATCCTAGGGATTTTTCTTACAGCATTAGAAAAAATCATGAATTCCATATGGAACAAGAAAAGACAGAATAGTCAAAGTGATCTTGTAAACAAATAAATCTGGATGTACCCCACTATCTGATTTCAAAGCAAAACTAAAGTAATTAAAACACTATTGTAATGACATAAATACAGACAATACAGATGAATGGAAAAGAATAGAGAACCCATGCATACCATCAACTGATCATCCATAAAGGTGTCACAGTATATACTAGGGAAAAGATCATTTCTTCAAAAAATGATGCTGAGAAAAGCAAGTATCTATATCCAAGAGTGAAGCTGAACCCCTATCATTCGCCATACACAAAAGTCAGCTCAAAATGGAGTAAAAACCTGAATACACTACAGCAGTTAGATTTTCAGAAAAAAACTTACTGGGAAAGTTTCATGATACTGATCTTGACAACGATTTAAGGTAAATGACCTCAAAAGTACAAGCAGCAAAACAAAAATTCCAAGTATAACTATTAGGCTAAAAATTGATGCACAACAAATAAAAAAATTAAAGAAGTGAAAAGGAGATGGATATAATAGGAGAAAATATTTGCAAATCTTATAACTGATGAAAGGTTAGTTTCTAAAAATACGAGGAACTCTTACAATTCCTAACAAATAACCTGTGTAAAAATTGAACAAGGACTGGAATAGATATTTCTTTAAAAGCCTAACACAGGTGGCAAACAGGTGGTAGACACCACTAATCATCAGTTGCTCAGTATCACTAGAATGAAAACCAAGATATAGTGAGATATTACCCCCACAAACACCTTTAAAAATAATTTAATGAGTGTTGTCAAGTAAGTTGAGAAATGGCAAGCCTTGCACACTGTTAGCAGCAATGTAAAAAGTTACAGCTCTATTGAAAACATGGAAGTTCCTCAAAAAAGTAAGCTATGTCTCAGCAATCTCACTATATATCCAATACAATTGAAAGCAGGATCTTGAAGAAATATATGAATATTCATGTTCATTACAGTAATAATTACTTTGTTCAAGATATGGAAAAAGTGTCAGTGCAAGCACCCTCAGCCACCTTATCTTTGATATTAGTTGATCTTTTTTAGAACTGGGAATCGAACTCAGGACCTTGTGCTTGCTGGGAAGGCACTTGTGCCACTGAGCTATATCGCCAATCCCCACCTTATCTTTGATAAAGGGGCCAAACATGTTCACTAGAAGAAAGGTAGCCTCTTTAATAAATGGTGCTGCAGAAACCGGCTTTCCACATGTGGAAGACTAAAACTAGACCCATGTCTATCACCATATACTAAACCACAGTCAAAGTGGGTCAAAGACCTAAATATTAAGACAGAAACACTATATCTACTAGAAGAGAAAATAGGTAGAAATCTTAAAGACAGTGGTAGGCAGAGAGTTCATGAACAAAACCCAAACTGCATGGGTAGTACTTTAAAAATCAACAACTGCAATCCCATCTTATTAAAAATTTTTTGCACATCAAAGGAAGTCACCAACAGAGTG
Source organism: Chinchilla lanigera (assembly GCF_000276665.1). Taxonomy (NCBI): domain Eukaryota; kingdom Metazoa; phylum Chordata; class Mammalia; order Rodentia; family Chinchillidae; genus Chinchilla; species Chinchilla lanigera. Next base: position 684,013 of record NW_004955591.1, read on the forward strand.
AAAAGACAACCCACAGAATGGGAAAAATTTATAGCCAGTTGTTCCATAGAGAAAGGACTTCTATCTAGAACATATAAAGAACTGAAAAAAATCAGGCCTCCCAAATTCAAAGACCCAATCTAAAAGTAGGTATCTGAGACAAATATGCCCTTCTCATGAAGAAATACAAATTGCTAATAAATATATGAAAAAAATGTTCAACATCATTGGTCATAAGAGAAGTGCAAATTAAAACAACACCGAGATTTCACTTCACCCCAGAAAGAATGGCTATCATCAAGAAATCAACCAACAACAAATACTTGGAGAGGCTGTGGAGAATAAAGAGCACTTGTCCACTGTTGGTGGGAGTGGCTGAGTGTGCTTGCACTGACACTGTTTCCATATCTTGAACAGAGTAATTATTACTGTAATGAACATGAATGTGCATATATTTCTTCAAGATCCTGCTTTCAACTCTGTTGGATATATAGTGAGATTGCTGAGACATAAATTACTTTTTTGAGTGCAACCACTGCAGAAATCAGTGTGGAGATTCCTCAAAAAACTAGGATTAGAGGTCCCATTTGACCCAGATATTACCCTCTTGTATCTTAACAGAAAAATTAAAAACATCATACCACAGTGATATATGTGCACCCATGTTTTAGTAGCACAATTTGTATTAGCTAAATCTTGAAAACAATTGAAATGCCCATCAAACAAAGAATGGATAAAAAAGATGTGGTCTTTTTATACAATGGAGTATTACTCAGGTATACAGAAGGATAAACTTGTTACTTATAGGTATTTATAGGTAAATTATAGGTAAATAGGTAAATCGATGCAGTTTGATGCATTTATAGGTAAATAGATGCAGTTTGAGACCCTACTCATTAGTGAAATAAATCAGACTCATATGTGTAAACATCATATAGTCTCCCTAGTGTAAGAAATTGAAAGAGTAAATAAGACCCAAAATGTATGATAGATATTGTGGAAGGGGAAGAAACTGCTCAAAAGGAAAGAACAACTGGTATGGGGGAAAGGAGAGAAGAAAGGGAAAAGAAAAAAAATATAGATATGTATACACAAGATAGCTAAGGTAATTGTACTACTAATTTTTATTAATTTATTAAAAAACTGCTTGTACTTACATTGTTTCATTAATTTTCATGACTATATCTTGTAGTTTGAGCAACTACTTTGAAGATAATATGCAATATATTAATTATTATTAATAGAGTATTATAGTGCTTTGAAATTCTGTATCTTTTTTCTCTTTAAAATAAAATGAAAAAGAAAATACCATTTATTCTGACATTGAATAAGTTACCTAGAAATAAATATAAAAAACAGTATGCAAATCTACAAAACAGTAGTGAATGTAATAATTCTTAGTGAATAAATTTTATTACTTAGATAAATTAATTAGAATAGTCTCAAGTTGATCTATATTTTAAATAGAATTTCAATCAAAGTCTCAAAATGTATTACTAATCTTAATGACTCTATAACTTATATAAGGGAAAAATCACAAAATTTCCATCTTTCTTTGCAAAATTCCCTCTCAGTTTGGTTGGGACTGTGTCTGCCACCTTATTGGCCTTTCTCATAGTTGCCTGAGAACTGCTTCAGAGCAGGTAGGGTGGAGCTGCTAGAGACCTGAGTTTCTCAGCTGGCTCAGTTTCGGGAAGACAGTGCTTGATCATCCTCTGATACCTTAATTAGTAGGCACTAGGTCCATGATCCTCTGGAGTCACAGATGTGGGGCATAGTACCAAAGGACTGGCCTCTTTGGTCCACGACATACTCTCTGTGTTTTTAGGACTACAGTGATCCCTCACCCATTGTGGGAGTTACATTCCAGAGACCCCCATGATAGGTGAAAATCCATGAAGTAGTGGCATTATATTTATTTTATTATTTATATATATTTTAAAGCTTTATAAACTCTTCCCACACTCTTATACTCCTTTCCCACTCTTTCCCACACTCTTATAAACACTTTATATGCTCTTAAACACAAGGAGAGATGCTGAACCTATGGGCACAGTGTGGGAGAGCAAGCAGATGCTATGGTCACTCAGCCAATCAGTGCTCTGGATACAGAACAAAGTGCTGTGGTTAGTCGCCTTCCATTCCGTAAGCCAATAGTGTGCCATGTACACTCTCATGTTGGCAAACTTGCACAAGTGGTAGTGGCATACTGCATTTCCATTGTGTACAGTATGGTATTCATCTG
>NW_004955591.1:687636-708024 GCF_000276665.1 Chinchilla lanigera
CAATATCTATTATACTTTTCAGATTTTATTTACTCTTTCAGGTTCTTACACTAGTGAGACAATACAGTATTTACACATGCGGGTCTGATTTATTTCGCTTATGAGTATGGACTATACTTGCATCCATTTACCTGTGAAAGACTCTAGTTTATTTTTATTTATATCTGAGTAATATTCCATTATGTAAAAATACCTCATCTTTTTTATCCATTCCTCAGTTGATAGGCATTTGAGTTGCTTCCATGATACAGCTATTACAAATTGCACAGCTACAAACATGGGTGCACATATATCCTTGTGGTGTGGTGTTTATAGTTCTTCTGGAAAAATACCCAAAAGGGAAATAGCTGGGTTGAATGGGACCTTTGATCTTAGTTTACTGAAGAATCTCCAGACTGATCTCCACAGTGGTTGCACCAGTCTACACTCCCACTGACAGTGGAGAAGTGTTCCTTTTTCCCCACAGCCTCATCAGCATTGGTTATTGGTTGATTTCTTGATGATAGCCATTCTCTCGGGGGTGAGGTGGAATCTCAGTGTTGTTTTAACTTGTATTTCTTTTTTTGTTTTGTTTTGTTTTGTTTGTTTATTTTTCTGGTACTGGGAATCGAACTCACGACCTCATGTTTGCCAGGCAGGCACTGTGCTTCTGAGCTAAATCCCCAGCCCCTGTATTTCTTGAATGACTAATGATGTTGAACATTTTTTCATGTATTTATTTCCCATTTGTATTTCTTTATCTCAGAAGTGTGTATTCATCTCCAATGCTCATTTTTGAATTTGGTCTTTAAATTTGGGGGAGCTAATTGTTTTAGTTCTTTATATTTTCTAGATAGATATGTTCTTTATATGTCCTTTGTCTGAGGGACAGTCACCTAAAATTTTTTCCCAGTTTGTGGGTTTTCTTTTTACTCTGTTGGTGTTGTCTTTAGATGTCCAAAAACGTTTCAGTAAGATGAGATCCCAGTTGTTGATTCTTTCAAGTATTTCCTGTGCAGTTTTGTTTTTGTTCATGAACTCTCTGCCTGCCCCAATGTCTTCAAGATTTTTACCTACTTTCTATTCCATAAATTTACTATTTCTGTTTTAATATTTAAATCTGATATTCTATCTTCACCTTCATTCAATCTGTTGTATGTGTATTTTGATGTTGGGTGGACCACTCTGTAAAATTTTACTAGTCCATTTGTTCACAAGTTTGGTTTAGTTCTGTTATTTGCTTGCTGATTTTTTGTCCAGTTGACCTATCTCTTTGTGTCAATAGGGTGTTAATGTCCCCCATTACAATAGTGTTATTAGTTATTTGGTTTTTCATGTCTATTAAGGTTTGTCTTATATAGTCAGGTGCTCCCATATTGGGTGCATACATATTTATGATTGTTATCTCTTACTTTTGAAGTTTTCCCCTAACAAGTATGTAGTGACCTTCTTTATCTCTTTCCATCATTCTTGATTTGAAGTTCACATTGTCTGCAATCAGAAGAGATATCCCTACTTTTTTTCTGGGTTTCTCTCACATGGAGAATTGTTTTCTGACCTTTAACTTTGAGTCTATGAATTTCCTTTTGAGTTAAATGTGTTTCTTCTGTACAGCATATTGTTGGGTTTTGTTTTTTCATCTACTCTGCCAGTTTAGTTCTTTTGATTGGTGAATCAAGGCCATTTATTTAATGGTTATAACTATTATGTGTTGGCTTGTCTTTGTCATGTTATTTACCTGCTGTTGGTTTCTTACTTGTACTCTCTGTTTAATTGCTTTCTCTGTTAGATGGTTCCTTTATTGTTTTTCTTGAAATTGTGGTCATTTTTATCTCTTTCTAGAATATCTTTTAGTACTCTTTGTAGTATTGTTTTGGCACTCATGAAGTTCTTCAGTTGATCTTTGTCATGGAAGTATTTTATTTCTCCATTAAATTTGAAGGATAGTTTTGTGGGATACAACAGTGTCGGTTGGAGGTTGTTTTGTTTTAGGACCTGGAGTACTTCACTCCAAGCTCTTCTTGATTTGATTGTTTGTATTGAGAAATCCGCCATGATTCTGATGGGCTTTCCTTTATAGTTGATCTGTTTCTTTGCTCTAACAGGTTTTAATATTCTATCCTTTTGTTGGAGTTTTGGGATCTTGATTATAATATGTCTGGGTATAATTTTATGTTGGTTATGGCTTGTTGGAGTTCTATATGCTTTTGAAAACAATGTTCTTGTGTCATTTGTGTTGACTCCTGCTGTTTCATTGATGCCTATCAGTCTTACATTGTTTCTCCTTGCATCATCTTTCAGCTGTGGAATTGTTAGTTCCTGGTTTATTTTAATTTTTAAGAGATCTTTCCTTTAATAGTCATTTAGCTGCAATGCTGTGTTCAAGATCTGAAAGTCTATATTTGGCTTCATTCAAGCAATTTTGCCAGCTTTCAATGGAGGTTTTGATTTCCTAGATATCTGTATGAATCTGTTTCATGCATTCTAGTTCTTTCCTATATTGTTTACTTAGTGTTTCCTTTCTTTTTCTATGCTTGTCTATATTTTTATGTATGTCCTCTTTAGATGTGCTGAGCAATTCTTTCATTATTGTTATAATTTCATTTTTTACCTGAGAGATTATTTCTGATCTGATGATCTGATTTCTTCTATGGCCTTATGGAGTTGTTTCTTTACTTCAGTTGTGCTCATTTCAGAGATTTCAGCTGTGTAACTTCCGAGTTCTCCTATGTTGATGTCTCCTGGACTTGTTCTGGTTGGCGTGGAGTCCTGAGATTGCATTTTGGTTCTTTATCTTGCCATTGTAGATGTCAGAGGTGAATTTCTGGGCCTCACCCTTCCCAGGCAGCTCACCAGAAGGTCTCTAGAGCCCCTAGAATTTCTGGTTCACATTCTTGCCCCACGATGGTGGTAGGAGTTGTGCCACTGGGCCTGAGATCCCCAGGTATTTGATGGAATGCACAGCTCAGATGAGAACCCCTATGTCAATGGAGCATTGGCCTTCAGGACCAGGAAACCTGGGTGATTGACTGAGGATACCCAGGCCTCAGGCTGACCCACAATGTCAGCAGAATGTGGGGTGCTTGATTGGGATCCTTAGGCAGCTGATGAGGCATACCTGTCTCTTCAGGGCCTCAGGCACAACCCACAATGTTAGAAGGATGTATAGCACCTGTCTGAGTTCCCCAGGCAGGTGACAGATTGCACCTGGGGCTTTCAGATGTGACCCACAATGTCTGTGGGGTGCTGGGCACAGGTCCCAGTTACCCATGTGGCTGGCTGATAGCACCTGGAACTAACACATGACTCACAATGACTGCAGAGCACAGGGCACCAGTCTGAGTTCCCCAGGTAGCTGGTTGATGGCAAACATGTGACCCACAATAATCACAGGGCATGGGGAGCCAATCTGAGTTCTCCTGGCAGCCTGCTAATGGCGCCTTGAACTCAGGTGTGACTCACAATGTCTGTAGAGCAAAGTACACCAATCTGAGTTCCCTATGGGGCTGGCTGATGGTGACTGAGACTAACACAGGACCTGCAATAACCATAGGGTTAGGGGTGCCAGTCTTAGTTCCCTACGTGTCTGGTTGATTGTATCCATTTTCTTACAGATGACTCAAATTTATCCTTCTTAGTGGCAGAGTAGTACTCCATTATTTATAAAGACCACATTTCCTTTTTCCATTCTTCTGTTGATGGACATATAACCCATTTTTAAGATTTAGCTATTATGACTTGTGCTGCTATATATATGCACATCCATGTATCACTATAATATGATGTCTTAATCATTTTGGAGAAGATATACAGAAATGAAATAGCTGGAAGAAATGGAATTTTTAGTTTTAGTTTTTATGTGAGATATCCACAAACATTTCCTTGGTATTTTTACTAGTTTACTTTTCCATCTGAGCAACAACAGCAAAGTAGGAGATATTATAATCTCACATTTCAAGTTATATTACAACACAATTGTGATTTTAAAAAAACCAGGATGGTACTGGTACCAAAAAAAGACATGTGGGTCAGTGAAACAGAATAGAGGATGCAGTAACAACCCTAGACATATTCTCCATATGATCTTAGAATAAAGGCCCAAAAATATACACTAGAAGAGAGACAGCCTCTTTAACATATGTTGTTGGGAAAAGTGGCTATCCATATGTCAAATGTTGAATCTATACCCAGATCTCTCACCATATCCTATACTAAAATAAAAATGGACTAAAGTTCTAAATGTTAAAATAGAAACAAATCAATAGAAAATAAAATAAGTCAAACTTTTGAAGGCATAATTGTAGGCAAAGACATTCTGAGCACAACTCCAAGTGCACAAGAAATAGCATTGAGAATTAACAAATGTGATCACATCACACTTAAAAAGATCTGGACGACAAAGGAAATAGCCAACAGAACAAAAAGACAATTACAGAATGGGGAAAATTTTGTTCTCTGAGAACTCATATTTAGAATATAAGAAGAACCCCCAAAATTAGATCTCCCCCCAGATAAAAGACCCATCACTTTGGGAGATGTGTATGTTCCACACTGTTACCCTTCAGGTGACCAGGAATTATAAACTCTCTGTAAATAAAAGAGTTAGAGAAATAAAGTTTAAAAAGGGAAAACAAAAACACTTTATTTTCAAGAAAAGGGGAAAGGAGGGGACAGCAAAACTATGCTGTGAGAGAAAGAGTAAGGCATAAGTAGCCAGAAAACCCGTGGGCTTTTGTCTTCACCCCTTTTTATTAGTGTGGCAGAAAGACTCTCCCCTATAGAGTTTGTTACAATCTGATTGGCTATTTCAGGCCCTGGGGCCCTCTATCATGTACATGTGTATTCCTAGGTAAGCTTCATTTGGTTTCCTTTTTCTAGTCAGAACCTTATCTGCAGAATTTATGGCTTTGTTAAAAGAACTTTACATACAAGGTTGAGTTAATAATTAAATAAAAGGGTTATGTATACATTTAGTGCACAACATGGTGAGAGAATAATAAATTATATATATATGTGTGTCTAGGTGTATCTACATGTATATATATTTATATATTGAGTTTTCTATTATGTAGCTCCCCTTCATTTTTGTCTCCTTTGTACTTCACTGCAAAGTAGAGAGGGACAACTAACTTTAGCTGGTATGCCTTAAAGAGCCAAGCAGGTTATCAACTCTCTCATCTCTTCTCTTAATTGTTCCCACTAGCAAAGATTTAACTCTTCCTAGTCAAGATTTACCAGAAAGCTTACTGAGGCCTTCATCCTATTATTTCCCTGTTTATTGGCCTGTTTTCCTCACAAACCCAATTTTCAAAAATGGACAAATAAAATGAATAGCCACTTCTCAAAAGAAGTATGAAGGGCCAATAAATATGTGAAAAAAAATGCTCAACATATCTGACCATTAAAGAAATGCAAATTATAACAACACTGAAATTCCATATTACTGCAACAGAGTTTTGACCCAAACAGTTGAAGCAATAATATTACTACTAACAGAAATAAATAAGACTAAGTGTATGGCAGATTTGGACAGAGAAAATTAGGGGTTGCTTTTTTGCTCCTTTGTCAAAGATCAAATAGATAGATATAAGTGAGTGGGTTTATTTCAGCTTCTTCTATTCTATTGGTCCCATGCCTGTTTTTGAGTCAGTACCATGCTATTTTAATCTCTAGTTTTATAATATAACCTCAAGTCTGAGATTTTCATGCCACCTGTTTTGCTTTTGTTACTCAGGATTGCTTTTGTTTTTCTGGGTCTCTTTTGATACTATATAAATTTTGGATTGGTTTCTCTAACTCTGAAAAGTGGTGGTGTTTTGATTAACATTGAATTAAATCTGTATATCACTACTAACTCTTTTCTCATTGTCCTCTGACAAGTTGTTTTTTCAATCCAGCCAGTGAGACACAACCCCAAGGTAACTGGAGGACACATAATTCCCAGGAGTTAGGACTTACAGCCCATTTCAGCAGTAAGTATGTGAAGACAGATACATTTGCTTCCTCCACACCCCATAAATAATTATGGAGATATGTATCTTTCGGGAAGAAATAAGGATAAAGATTGCTTACTACAGACTATCTGGGAAAGTAGGTGTGATCTGTTAATTATAAAGTTCCAGGACACATGAGCAGAACATTTCCAAAATTCCTGCACATGGATCCAATCAGAGAGTGCTGTCTTCAGTGTTAATTGTGAGAATTTAAATGAATTTTTGATAAGAAATCCTGGACCTGATGACACCCTTAGCAATAAGAGATACAAAAGACAATCATCATTGAACTCTGAGCTACTGTATTTTGTTGTCTGCTATCACACTGTAGGGTGTAACTTTTTCTACATTTACATGGCTCCAAACTTACTATGCAGAGCATGTTTCTTTTCCTACCTTTAATAAATATAAAATCTTGCTTAAAATTTAGCTTCAAAGTACCACATCCAGTGCAGCTCTCAAAGTTTCTGGGGGGAAGGATGGCAGGAGGATGAAGAAATGAAGATAAGAGACAGAAAGGTGAGGTCAGGTGGAGCCCTCTCTCCAGATGGGAGGAAAGGAACTGCTCAACCACCATAGCATGTTTATTTATACATTTGGCAGGTTGGTGCCACGTCACATCCCTTTGCCTAGCAACCCATTGCTTGGATTTTCTTGGGGCTTGGTGTTCTCTGGACTTAAGCAGCTTGTTCATGTGGCTTGCTTTGGGTGCTCTTTGTTCTCAGACTGGGCTTGCCTCACCCCTGTATGTGTGATCAATTTCCAGCTGTGGCCATTTCCTACATCAAAGAAGAGGAATTTAGTAATATTAGAGGAATTAGAGAATTTAGATGAGAGAGGAATTTAGAGGAATTTGAGTGTATTTCAAAATAAGTTTTACTGTAAATGTGAACAAAGAAATAGAATAGTAACTAAAGAAAGTTTTCATGACAGTACATTTCTATCAGAGAAATAATAAACAATGTGTACATTAAAATACCCAGTAGATAAAGAAATATTGATATTATGAGAGATAAGGAGAGGAGAATTAATATAGGCACATCTTTCAGTAGGTGAGAAAAGATGAAATCTAGTACCCTACTTGAGGAGTTGACTGAGTAAAACAATGCAGATTGAACTGGGGAAAGAATATAGAGAATGATGTATAAATGGAGAGAAAGAAACAGTCTGACCCAAGCAGAAAAATAAAGTTTGGAAATAATGGCAAGAATGACAGATGTTGAATATTGTAAGAAGCAATGTTCTTTGCTGCTAACAGTATATTGGAAGCAATAAAGCTTCCAGGCAAAGATTGTTTCAGATTATGTGGGCATTGATCTAGAAACACCATGAAAATGAAAGTCATGGTGAAAGTTCTTATGAATGACCATGACATGAAGGATGTGAAAGCCACTACCTAAGTCATCCACTTGTGAATGGCCTACATAGTTTGGACAATGAACATCTCAGTGATTCATAGCTGAGCTGCTCATTAGAAAACGTATCCCCAAACTTCTAAAGTTAAATAAAACCTGAAATTCTGCTACAACCAAAACAAGTGTGAGAGCAATGAAATTATCTCTTATAAGACTTATTATCAAAATTGGGAATTAGTTTTAAGTTTAATTTGTTTTTTAGAAAATCTCAAAATATGAGAAACATGCAAAATTTTTACTTGTTATATGCACAATTTTCTGGAGAGGTACTTTGTTATTATAGCCTCGAATAGATATCAACTCTTAATTTTTCTTGTGGGATACAAGTCCTAGGTAACTTGATACATTTAATAAAGAAGTAAGCTTTCTACTTAGTACTCATGATTAAGGAAAAAGGAGCAAGATATGTAATAATGCAGATTGGTGAAACCACTGTGGAAATCAGTTTGGAGATTCCTCAGAAAACTAGGTCTAGAGGTCCCATTCAACCCAGCTATCCCCATGCTGGGTATTTTCCCAGAAGATCTAAAAACATCATATCACAGTGATAGATGTGCACCTATGTTCATAGCAGCACAATTTGTAATTGCTGAATTGTGGAAGCAACCCAAGTGCCCATCCACCGAGGATTGGATAAGAAAATTGTGGTACTTTTATATAACGGAAAATTACTCAGCTATAAAGAAAGATAAACTCGAGGCTTTTGTAGGTAAATGGTGACAACTAGTGACCATACTCATAAGTGAAATAAATCAGAGCTGCATGTGCAAACACCGCATTGTTTCACTAGTGTAAAATCTGAAAGAGTTAATTTAAACTTGGAGGTATGATAGACATTGTGAAATGATAGGAAAACACTCAAGGGTAAAGGGCAATTGGGATATGGGAAAAGAGCAGGGAAAGAAGGAGAAATTTTGTATGTATGTATATACAGGATAGTTAACATAGTTGTTCTACTGTCTTCTATTTTTTTGCTGAAAGAAACTGTCAATGAGTCCTTGATTGATCAATATTGCATGTCTCTATCTGTTTTCATGAGAAACCACTTTGAAGATATCAATATGTAATACAACAAGCATTGTTAATTTCCTACCACTTTGTTTGTAACTCTGTATTGTCTGTACTGTTCTTTTGCTATTTTGTAAAAGGTTGTCTGTGTGTTAATGTTTTCCTCCTTTTATTTTTAAAATAAAAATAAAAAAGATATGTAATAAAGAGATTATTAGACTATATATGACTTTAGTTTTCCTCCATCTGCTTGTTTGTATTTTTCTACAGCTAGACTTATTTCACCTTAAGTGTTGATATGAGCCTGTCAACAAATAGAAAGTGAAGCTAATATGTAAACTGCCCAAATATGAAGGCATGAATTTGCAAACAGATCTCTTTATTAAAGGGTGAAAGATATATCCCACGGAACTGGTATTTGTTCAATTATTGATTGACAAGTAAATTATCCTAAAATAGGAGTGATGCTAAGAATCCATGCTTGTAAGCAAACAAGTGACTAAGGCAGCTAACAGAGAATTTAGTGGCTACACACTGCAGAAAATGAAGATTCTGCAGAATTAATTCAGAAAACTCACTAAATAATGAGTAGCAAAAATGTAACATTAAGAATAAAAATAAAATAGTGACAAGGAACCCTGTGTGAGATGATGTTTTAGCGATTCTATTACCAGTTCCATTCTAAAATGTCCATTTTTTTAACAAAAATTAAGAGACATCGATTACTCCTCTCTTAAAGGCCCACACTTTATATTCTTTGAATGTGTGCTTTTCCCATTTTTTATTTGTTTATTTTTAAATTATTAGTAGTACATATTTGCAGTACATAATATTTACATTTCTCTTGTAAATTAGTATGTAACACATATTAATTTATTCATGCCCTTTCCTTTCCTCTCCCTCCCTCCATTTCTTGATCTCCTCCCATCTGAGAAAGGTATATCTTTCTACTTCCTTTTATTTTTCTCTTTAGTTATAGTTTGGAATTCTCATGGATGAGAAACCATGTGATATTTAACTTTCTGTGTATGATTTATTTTTCTAACTTTCTGGTCTCAAGGTGCATCCATTTTCCCATAAATGACTCAAGTCTTTCTTTATGGCAGGGTAGTCCTCAATTGTGTGTAAATACCACCTTTTCTTTATCCTTTCATTTCTTGGTGGACATATAGGTTTTCTAAATTCTGCCCCCATAAACCTCTTTATTCCTTTCACTGATGTATCCTAAAAATTCTTTTTCTATGACAGAAGTCAATGAACTTACAACATGTCCCTTGGGTGAAGTGACACCAGTTTCCACATCTTCAATTTGGGGAACTTTTCAGACTCTGTCTAATTACATTACCTTTGCCTAGTCAGCCAGATGATAAATGAAGCATCAAGTTGTCAATTTTGCTAAGCTCAGCAGAAAGCTGTTTATTTTCTTATCTCTTTGCCTCTGATTTGTTGCTTATCTTTCTTCCCTTTTCCCTCTTCCTTCTTCCCTCTCTTCTCTTCTTTCTCTTCTCTTCTTTCTCTTCTTTCTCTTCTCTTCTCTTCTCTTCTCTTCTCTTCTCTTCTCTTCTCTTCTCTTCTCCTCTCCTCTCCTCTCCCCTCCTCTCCTCTCCTCTCCTCTCTTCTCTTCTCTTCTCTTCTCTTCTCTTCTCTTCTCTTCTCTTCTCCTCTCTTCTCTCTATTCCTTATCATTTCTTTTTCTCCTGCCATTTAAAATTCGTAGGGAGAGAGGGAAGTGGGCAAATGAAAAGGTGTAATTAAAATGAAAGTCAAAGTAAAGCTCTGTCATTATTTGTCTGTGAGTCAAAACTTCATAAATTATTTTCTCCTTCCCTTTACTTCTCCTTGAAAAGGGCAAAAATAGAGTTTCCATGGGAAGGACACAGAGGGAAAGGAGGCTGTCAGAAAAATTCTAATGCTGTTGAGGGTGTGAGCCTATAGGGATCCCAGGTAAAGCCCAGATCCCACTCAGCTACAGGAGAGAGACACACAGGTGTCCCAACATTAATATGGGTTCTTTCCAGTCTTGGAAGACATTCTCCCTGTGTGTTTCACTGGTCTGTAGATACTGTCTTTGCACAATAATGAATCACATCGGGCCACTGAACCAACATCTACGGAAGTCGCCTGAATCCAGCTGGTTCTCTTTTCCTCTTTCCCAGCAAGAAGCTCCATGCTGTGTTGGGGAAGGGGGAAATAAATATTCCCACGACACTGGGCCACATCTCAGAGATGAATGTCATCAGGATTTTGTCTACCAGGTTCCTGAAAGAGGCTCCATTTCAGCCAGGTGTACCTGGAAATGCTGTATCCGATGTTGCCTTCCTGGGATCTAGAACCATCGAATATAGCCCTGCAGCTTCTCACAGTACTCTTCTTGTGTCTCACTGGGCCACTTCTCTAATGTTGGCTTGTTCACTGTCTTCCCCTTATTTGATTTTGTTTCTTATGATACTTTTAGCCTCCAATTTATCTTCCTATTTATAACTGTATGTGCTTTATAGTTACTAAATGGCATCTCTAAATCTATAAAAAAAATTCCCCATGAGTTCTTCACATATGTTACAGGTCTCTAGATGTAAAGATGTTTGGAGTGGCTTTTGAGTAAAACCCAATCCTTATGTATGACTTCTCTCATTTATTTTTTATTCTACTTGGATTCATACATATTTTTATTCATTAGTAGTAACTAATGTTATCAAATGTCTTTATTTTTCAATATTTCTAATTCTTCAATTAAAAAGCTCCAAGATGTAAATGTCAGGACATTCTTAGAGTAAGTGTCTTATTGCAGTGCTGAGGAGAGTATACATTCAATACATGAATTAACAGAAGTTTATAATTAGGTGTACATTGTCTTTAATTACTGATAACTTTAATTTTTTAGGGGGCAGCACTGGGAGATGAGCTCAGAGCTGTAACATTAAGCTACATCCTCAGCCATTTTTTAAAAACAAGTTCTTGTAAAATTGCCCAGCGTGGGCTGGAACTTGGCATCCTCTTGCCTCAGTCTGTAAGAGTGCCAGAATTACAGACTTGTGCCATCATCTGGCTCAAACTGTTTTTCTTTGCGTCTTAAAAATTAACTGGTTTAGAATATGTTCATACTTTATTGGCCATTTTTCTTTTGTGTTACATACTTTTTTCTTCCTTGAACCCAGTGCTCTACCACTGAGCTACACTCATTGCCCCTGCATTATTTTTTTATTTTTCAGCTGGTTTGCTTTGTCAGCTAAAATATGTTCTCCACAGATTAAAAGCATTAAAATCCTGATTACTTTCTGCCATACAAATATTTAAAGTACATCAATTTCCTTCATTGTTGCTTTTCCAAGCTAAATCACACTAAATTTATTCAATATGTGTAGGTACCAAGTAACATTCCCCCCTCCCAAATCAGGGAGCACACAATACTATGCAGTTAAGTGGTCGATAATGATAGTTTGCTGTAAGTGTGCTCACAAAGGGAAAAGTCACCTCTTCCTTGATTGATTCAGATAGATTTTATAATATTTTTAAGACTAAAATAAACATGCCAAACTGTTTTTGAATACTTTTTCAGTTATTATGTGGTCTGTAGCTGTTTTCCCTAGTGATAAAAGCTGTCAGTGTATTATAGTCCTTGGAAAGTGAAGCAGAAGCTGTACGTTTTTCCTTTTAATATTCCTTCAATATCAAATGCTTTCCTACTTCAGATTATGCACAAGTAAAATGATTGACTCTTATGTATACTTTATGGCATATTTTACAATTTCTAGTTTCCTAATTTAATGAAAGAACATGATATTTAAGTTCCCTTTATAGTTAAAACTTCTGAAAATCAAGATTCGAGGAAATATCTGTTCTTGTCTTTGATACAGATAAAACATTCTTAATTTGTGTCTTAAATATGGGCAACTCTATAAAGTATTTGGCATAAATACTTTCAAAGACGTGAGCACAGTATGCTAATTATTATATCATTTTATGTGATATGCATCTTTGCACAAGAAGACAAAGCAAAATTTTACATAAATGTTTATGAACAAACTATTTTTGGTTCTAGTTGCCTAATTAACTCAGAGATTATAGGCCTTCAGGTAAATGTAGTAAAGTTAGCGAAGTAAGACTAAATCAAGAAACAATGTATATAGGATTTGAAAAGGTAAAAGACCTACATATTCTTTAAGGTTATTAAGTATGAAAATGAATAGAATACTGTAGTTATATTTAGCTAACTTTAGATTTATTTAATTAATGAACAGTGCTGGGGATTGACTCAGGGCCTCATACTAGGCAAGACCCCTACCACCGAGCTATGTTTCCAACCCTAACTATAGATTTCATAAGCTAGTAATATTTTTAAATGAAATAGATTAAGTTGATGTTATAAATTCAAGCTCAAACATTTTTGACTATTGAGGTATAAATATTCTATCATATGAAGTATCACAGGCAAATGTAATACATAATTCAAGTATTTGTTATTTGTTAAATGTCTATACATATATTCCTTCTTTCAGTAAACCGAAAGCAGAGAACACATCTTTTCCATATCCATCTGACTTGAGAATTCACATATCCTAGCTTTCAACATACATGCAACTTTTTCTTGATGTTAAAATTTTGTACAATTCACCCTATCAGTACTATTCCTTTTGCAAATTATTGGCTGCAGTAATTTATTACAAATGGACGTTGGCATAAGGGGAAATAAAGAACTCACATTCTTAAACAGAAAATAAGAACTGGACAGCAGCTCTTTCATTGTAAAATAAACTATTAGCACTTCCTAATAGCAACATGCAGCTGACCACTAGCCATAAAGTGCATGCTGGAATTTAAAGGATGCAAGCATAGTTCAAGTCTTTTCACAAAATTGTATCATTCTTACTATATTAACTTTTTAAAATAAACACTTGGAATTCCAGTACCTACCTTAGATTGTTTGGTCACTCAATTCAATTTATTGACCTGGTTTTTAAAAATATGGAGTAATAAATACAGAAGATAAAACATTAGGGGCTGGGGATTTAGCTCAGTGGCAAAGCGCCTGCCTGGCAAGCGCAAGGTCATGAGTTGGGTTCCCGGTACCGGAGAAAAACCAAAAAAAAAAAAAAAAAAAAAAAAGAAGAAGATAAAACATTAATTCTCATTTTGAGCAATGACCAATCTAACAGTATTGGCAAAAACAATACTCCTTTAGTCATGACAAAATATACACAACATCTAAGGCTACTTTTCAATTACTCTTTGAGAGCTTTCAATTTGGAGAATAGAGTATGAAACACTTGATGTTGTCAGATTTATTCAGCAAGTTTTTTTTTTGAAATTTATAAATGAGGGTAATACAACATTGTGACTAAAGAATCTTAGAGACAGGACTGAAAAACACTGCATGACTCATTTATGCAGAATTTGTAAAATTACTTGTTCCCAAACATAATTATATTTATTCTCTAAAAGTCTTTCATTTTGTCAGTATGTTTCTTCTCCCAGACAGAAGTTACCAAAATAGTCTTTTCTTCTATTATCACCTGGCAATGATGTAAAACCAAACTGCCAAAACTTTTTGGCCAGCAGGGCTGCCCTCTACTGGACTCTATGTAAGGTATTCAGCCGATATGTCAGTGTACCTCAGTTTTAGAAGGCATTACAATAGATAATATGTAAATATAACCCACTGTCCCAAACAAATGAGGTTCACTGAATAAACTACAAAAACAAAACAAAAACATCGTTTAGTAAATTAACTTTTCCCATTAAAAATCAATGGTATGCTACTAGTATAAGTAAACAATTTCAGAGACTTTAAGAACTGGTAATAAAGAAATTTATATAGTTTCACTCTCCTTTTCACCCTTGGAGGCAGATCCAAAACAGTCATACTAATTGGCAGGAGCAAGGGACATACTCCAGTGTCAATCTTTTATGATGATTTGTGTATGAACATTTATCATATTTTTGTGTGAATTCATTCATTCTATGGCTACTTTGTTAGGCATACACAAGTCAGAGCTGATACTGGGTAGTTCATATCCATTAGAGATTTTGCCACTGGCAGCAATATTTTTATGAGTCTTTTCCTTTGTGAAAAAATCATTTGGAGTAGCAAGTTGTTTTTCTCTGTGGTTCATTTCCATGCCTGAGATTTGCAGTAATGCAGGACAAGTTTACCATCACTGGCAAAGCACTTATAGAGAGTTCCAACTTCCTGGTCTGAGGAAGGTGCAAAGGATTAATTCACTTAAATAAACAACTCTTCAGAGGCTACAAGTTTAAGTAACTTTTTGATAAAGCCAATGAGTCCTTGGATTACTTGCATTTGCTCTACAGCCCAATTCTTTGTTTGCATTACAGGAGTGTTTCCCACAGTCTTTAGCAGGATGTCAACCAGAAACTGCCCTCAAAATTACTTTTTTCTTGGTGTTACAGGCAGGTTCTTCTGTCCCTGGCAAAACTGCAGCAGAAGAAACGGGCTCTTGTGTGACTTTTTCAGGGTAGAGTTCCACAAGTCCTTCAGCACCAGCAGCCACAGCTGAAGGAGGCAGCTGTAGCATGGATTCTGGCTCCTCTACTATATCCCTAGGTCATTTATTGTGAAAAATGTAAAGAAAGTCTTTGCATACTTTTGGGGGCTCAATATCTGGAAGTAGCTATGTGCCAAGGACAAGCATCCTTGTTTTTCCTGGTTACAACTGCAGTGGGACTGGATAGTGTTTCCTGACACCAGGATGAAAAGATTTGTGCATAACTAGCGGAGACAACTGGACTAGTCATGACAGAAAATTGGGGTAGGCCCGTGGCCTTACCTCAGTAAAGATTGGAGTTGTTTGATGTTATGGGACCTCAGGAAATGTAGGGCACCATTAGAAAGACTGACATGATGTCTGATCCTGAGCAGATGATCTACAAAGGTTCTGCCTTTTCTTCTTTTTTCTTTATCTCTTTTCAGTGGAACACAAAGGAGATCTTAAAGATATCCAGTAACTTTTACAAGTTTATGGGTAATTTAATGTCAGTCTCTGAAACAGCACCTCTAGGTTGTATTTTACAAAATCAAGACTATTCTAAAGAAATTTTTAAAAAGTTGATTATTCTATAAATATAAGTTAAAGAGTAAAAAGCATGACCCCAACTTGGTTTATAACAAGGAGAGAAAATGAACTAAAATTCCATGTCACACTTTGAAGAGTTGTACCTCTTCTCTTTTTGTCCCCATTCTGGCTATTGTTTTGTCATTATTATGTTGTGTTATGGTTTATATCTAGGTACATCTCTAAAGCTCTAGGAACTCATAGGTAGAGCTTTTGGGAGGTGATTAGATCATGGGGGCATGATACTCGTCAGTGGATGCACAGATGCATATATAGCTAATTGTGATGCTGAGAGGAGAAGACTGCTTGGAGTAGGTGGATCACTGGACACATGGCCTGAAAGGTAATATAACCATTCCTCCATTGATTGCTCTATTCTTCCCCTTGGTATGCCAAACGCTATGTTTCTTTTGTCATGCCCCTCTGACTGCCCTGTCTTGGAGCCAACCATCTATGAACTGAAATTTCTACAAAATGTGAGCCTCTACTCTTTTAAATTGTAGATGTAAGTACTTTGTCTTAGCAATCAGAAAGTAACTAGACCATGTTGAAATAGCCAGTATATTAAACAATGTTATGATTTACATAAAAATAAAAAGCACTAATTAATATATTCTAATGAAAATTTTGACTAGTCTATTATAGTTATAAACCTAAAACAAAAATGTATTATAATTTAACATGGCCAATACATCTAAAAGTGCACTCCTACCAGTGTAGGAGCCAAGCTGACCCCAGATAGCTTCAGGAGCCTAGGTGACAGCACTCGACTCCTTCCCCACTGGCATGGGAGCTGAGCTGGGCACCAGACAGCTTCAGGAGTCTTAGTGACCACCCCCCACCCCCACACCTCACAGGTGACTGACTGAGTCCTGGAAAGCTTCAGAACCTCAGTGAGTCACCCCCACCTCTCCCTCACCAGTGTGGAGGCCAGACAGAGCCTCAGACAGCTTTGGGAGCATGGGCAACTGCACCATGCTGTCACATGCCATTGCAGGAGCAATGCTGACCATGCGAATCTTCAGGTCCTTACAGTGCCACTCTCACACCATTGAGGAACCAGAAAAAAGAAGGGGTAGCTAGTCTGTTTGCAGACAATGTGTACTTCAAACCAAGAAGGATCAAAAGAGATAAAGGTCACTAATACTTGTTAAGGGAAAACTTCAGGAAGAAGAGATAACAATCACAAATATGTATGCACCAAATATGGGCAAACCCAACTATGTAATACAGTTCTTAACAGACATGAAAATATCAAATAAGCACTACCAGAATTCTAACAAGGGACTTTAATACCCCATTGTCACAAGGAAACAATCATCAAAGAAATAACAGAACTAAACAAAATTTGTAAACAAATGGACTTCATACAGGTTTACAGTGATCTACCCACCATCAGAACACACATTGTTCTCATGCCATCTGCAAATATTAATAATTTCAATTCTTCCTTTAGTATCGTTATTCTTTTTATTTCTCTCTCTTGTCTAAGTGCTCTGGCTAATATTTTGTTTTTTTATTTTAAAAATAAAAGGAGGAAAACATTAACACACAGACAACCTTTTACAAAATAGCAAAAGAACAGTACAGACAACACAGAGTTACAAACAAAGTAGTAGGAAATTAACAATGCTTGTTGTATTACATAATGACATCTTCAAAGTGCTTTCTCATGAAAACAGATACAGACATGTAATATTGATCAATCATTGACAGTTTCTTTCAGCAAAGAAATAGAAGACAGTAGAACAACTATGTTAATTATCCTGTATATACATACATACAAAATTTCTCCTTCTTTCCCTTTTCTTTTCCCACACCCAGTTGTCCTTTGACCTTGAGTATTTTCCTATCATTTCACAACGTCTATCATACTTCCTAGTTTAAATTAACTCCTTCAGGTTTTACACTAGTGAGACAATGTGGTGTTTGCACATGCAAGACTGATTTATTTCATTTATGAGTATGGTCTCTAGTTGTGACCATTTACCTATAAAGGACTTCAGTTTATCTTTCTTTATAGCTGAGTAATATTCCATTATATAAAAGTACCACAATTTTCTGATCCAATCCTCGGTGGATGGACATTTGGGTTGCTTCCACAATTCAGCAATTACAAACTGTGCTGCTATGAACATAGGTGCACATATATCACTGTGATATGATGTTTTTAGATCTTCTGGGAAAATATCCAGAAGGGGAATAGCTGGGTTGAATGAAAACTGTAGACCTAGATTTCTGAGGAATTTCCAAACTGATTTCCACAGTGGTTTCACCAGTTTGCATTCCCACCAGCAGTGGAGAAGAGTTCCTATTTCTCTACAGCCTCACCAGCATTTGTTATTGGTTGATTTCTTAATGCTAGCCATTCTTGCTGGGGTGAGGTGGAATCTCAGTGTTGTTTGAATTGTCATTTCTTGAATGACTAATGATGTTGAACATTTTCTTATGTATTTATTTGCCATTTATATTTCATTATCTGAGAAGTATGTGTTCATCTCAGCTTCCCATTTTTGGATTGGGTCTTTGAATTTCGGGGGGCTGATATTTTTTAATTCGTTATATGTTCTAGATAGAAACCCTTTGTCTGAGGGACAGTCAGCTAAAATATTTTCCAAGTTTGTGGGCTTTCTTTTTGCTCTGTTGGTGATTTCTTTAGATGTGCAGAAACTTTTCAGTAGGATGAGATCCCAGTTGTTGATTCTTTCAAGTGATTCCCGTGCAGTTTGGTTTTTGTTCATGAACTCTCTGCCTACCCCTATGTCTTCAAGGTTTTTACCTACTTTCTCTCCCAATAGATTTAGTGTTTCTGTTCTAATATTGAGATTTGTAATCCATTTTGACTTGAGTGTGGTGCATGGTGATAGACTTGGGTCTGTTTTCAGTCTTTGACAGGTAGCAAGCCAATTTTTCCAGCACCATTTATTAAAGAGGCTATCGCTCTTCCAGCGAGTTAGCCTGGCCCCTTTATCAAAGATTAGTTGGCTGCGTGTGTTTTTGGTTGTGGCTGTTTCTTTCAGTCTGTTCCATTGATCCTTGGGTCTGTTTTTTAGCCAGTACCAGGTTAATTTTATGACAGTAGCTTTGCAATATAATTTCAGGTCAGGGATTGTGATTCCACCTGACTTGTCCTTGTTGCCCATATTGCTTTTGCTATTCTGGGTCTCTTCTGGTTCCAGATGAATTTAAGGCATTTTTTTCTCGAGATCTGTGAGGTATGCTAATGGTAGTTGAATGGGGATTGCATTGAATCTGTACATCAGTTTTGGCAGTATGGCCATTTTCACAATGTTGGTTCCTCCCATCCATGAGCAAGGAATATTTTTCCATTTCCTGAAATCTTCTTTGATCTCTTTTTTCAGAGTACTGTAGTTTTCATTGAAGAGATCTTTGACTTCTTTTGTTAGATGGATTCCTAAATATTTCAGTTTCTTGGATGTTATTGTGAAAGGTATGGTTTCCTTAATTTCTCTCAGTCTGTTTGTTGTTTGTGTATAGGAATGCTATCAATTTGTGGGTGTTGACTTGTATCCAGCTGCACTGCTGAATTTGTTGATTAATTCAAGGAGTCTTCTTGTGGAGTTTTTGGGGTGTTCCATGTAAAGTATCATGTCATCTGCAAATAGTGATAGTTTCACTTCTTCATGTCCTATCCTGACTCCTTTTACTATTTTCTCTTGTCTAATTGCTTTGGCTAATGGTTCCAGAATGATACTGAACAGGCGTGGTGACAGTGGACACCCTTGTCTTATTCGTGATTTTAAAGTAAAAGCTTTCAATTTTAATCCATTTAGAGTATGTTGGCTGTTGGACTGTCATTGATGGCTTTGATCAGGCTAAAGGTAAAGACCATCTATTCCTGTTTTCTGTGGAGTTTTTATCATGAATGCATGTTGGACCTTGTCGAAAGTTTTTCTGCATCTATTGAGATGATCATGTGGTTTTTGTCTTTGGCTCCATTGATATGGCATATAACATTTATAAATATGTGAATACTGAACCAACCCTGCATTCCTGGAATGAATCTGACTTGGTCAGGATGTATGATTATTTTCATAATTTGCTGCATTCTATTTGCTAGTATCTTACTGAGTATCTTTGCATCTATATTCATTAGTGAGATTGGTGTGTAGGTCTAATTCTTGGTTGGGTCTTTCTCTGGTTTTGGTATCAGTATGATGCTTGGCTCCAGAAACGAGTTAGAGAGAATTGCTTCGTTTTCAATTTCATTGAAGAGTTTGAGGAGGGTTGGTGTTAAATCTTCTCTGCATTTCTTGTAAAATTCTGCTGTGAATCCATCAGGCCCTGGGCTTTTCTTTGTTGGTAGGTTTTGAATCACAATTTCAATCTCATTAATTGATATTGGGTTGTTCAGGAATTTGATATCTTCTTGACTCAACCTTGGTAATTCATAGATATCTAGGAATCTGTCTATTTCTTCTGAGTTTTTGATCCTATGGGAGTAAAGATTTTCAAAGTAGGTATTAATGATCTGAATTTCTGTGGAATCTGTAGTCATTTCACCCTTTTCATTCCTTATTGCATGAATCTGTGTTTGTTCCTTCCTTTTCTTGATAAGGTTGGCTAGGGTTTTATCAATTTTATTTATTCTTTGAAAGAAACAGCTCCTTGATTCATTTATTTTTTGGAGAGTTTTCTTTGCCTGAATTGTATTAATTTCTGCCCTAATCTTTAAAATCTCTTCCTTTCTTTGTGCTTCGGGCCTGACTTCTTGTTGTTTTTCTGAATGTTTAAGATGCAGCATTAGGCTACTTCTCTGTTCTCTTTCTGTTTTTCTTATGTGTGAATTCACCACTATCAATGTACCTCTGAGGACTGCTTTCATTGCATCCCATAGATTCTGGTAAGTTGTATTTACATTTTCATTTGTTTGTAGGTATTTTTTAATTTCCTCTTTAATTT
>NW_004955591.1:709588-711165 GCF_000276665.1 Chinchilla lanigera
AGCTTTGTTTTCCTGAAAGTCTCTTTGACTCTGGTTCACACATTCTAAGTCCTTTCTGTCTTTTTCATTGAACGCGTCTGTCCATTGCCTTTGTTCTTCGATTTTCTTATATGTTTCTTCTTCAGACTGTTTGAACAGTTCCTTCATTATTCTTGTCATTTCACTTTTTGCCTGCGAGATTATTTCTGATCTCATCTCTTCTATGGCCTTATGGAGTTGTTTCTTTACTTCCATTGCAATTATTTCAGCTATTTCAGGCATGTGTTTAGAAAGTTCTCCTATGTCGATGTCTCCTGGACTTGTTCTGAGCGGGGTGGAGTTCTGGGATTGTGCTTTTGTACTTCATTTTGTCATGTTTGCTACCAGATGCAGAAATCTCAGTTTCCCTCTTTAGTGGCTGCACAGCAAATGCCACTAGTGTCCCCAGTTTTTCTGTTGGTCAGGTTTGCCCCTCAGTGACCCCTGAGAAGCACTACTTAGTCTCGGGTTTTCTAGCAGTTACTGATTTGTATGTAGTTATCCCAGGTCTCAGACGTGGGCCTTGGTGTCAGCTGATGGCTGACTGTCTGACCCAACATCCCATCGCAGTTCAGGGCTGACTGTCTGATCCAGCATCCCATTGCAGTTCAGGGCATGTGCATGGCGCAGACTCGTGTTGCACTTGTGTGACAATCCTGGTCCAGTGGACCTATGTCTCAGGCAGTTCAGGGTACAGGCAAAACCCAGACACAAACTGCAAGGTCGACAGTTTGTGAATCACCTTATTCTGTGTCTCCAGTCAGTTCAGCACACATGCAGGGAGCAGGTGCAGGCCAGATGGGCAGCAATCACAGACTGCCTGTGCCTGCGACTTCCTATGGGGTCTGGGTGCAAGTAAAGCAAGGACTCGAACTGCTGGACCAGCAGCTCTTGGAGCACTCCCTCACTTGGCACAGGGCATGTGCAGGGAGGTGTCATGCATGCCCCCCCACTAGGGCAGTCCCTGGGGCTTCTGAGTGAGGACCTCCTGTCTGGCTCTCTCCACGAGTTTCAGCTGGGAACCGTGGTGGTGGGAGTAAAGCATGGACTTGAACCGCGGAACCAGCAGCTCTTGGAGCACTCACTCACACGGTGCAGGGCATGCAGAAGGAGGGGCCGCACGTCCCCCCCAAGCTAGAGCAGTCCCTGGGGCTTCTGAGTGAGGACCTCTTGTCTGCCACGGGTGCACAAAGGGCAGAGACTCCCTGCCTAATATTGTCATGTGTTTATGGAGTTTTTGCAATTTGTTTTGTCAGTAATTTCCAATTTCATTGCACTATGGTCAGATATTATGCATGGAGTAATTTCAGTTCCTTTGCAATTACTTAAGCATGTTCTGTGGGATAGTATATGGTCTATTTTAGAGAACATCTCATGTGTAGCTGAGAAGAACATCTATTCTGATGTTGTTGGGTGGAACACTGTGTAGACATCTACTAAGTCCTTTTTTCACAAGTTTGGTTCAGTATTGTTCTTTCTTTGCTGATTTTTTGTGTAGTTGATGTATCTCTTTGTGATAATCAGTTGCTAAATCTCCCATTACAGTTGTGTTATTGCAT
>NW_004955591.1:711265-719945 GCF_000276665.1 Chinchilla lanigera
ATATATGTTATCTCTTGCTCTTGCAGTTTTTCCTAACAGGTATGTAATGACCTTCTTTATCTCTTTTGATAATTCTTGCTTTGAATTTTACATTGTCTGCAAACAGAATAGCCACTACTGCTTTTTTCTGGGTTCCTGTCAAATGGAATATTGTTTTCCACCCTTTGACTTTCAGTCTCTGAGTTTTCTTTCAAGTTAAATGTGTTCCCTGTTACAGCATATTGTTGGGTTTTGTTTCTTGATCCACTCTGCCAGTCTGTTCCTTTTGGTTGGTGAATTGAGCCCATTTACATTAATGGTTACAACTGATATATATTGGTTTATCTCTATCATGCTATTTTCCATGCTGTTGGTTCCCAACTTTTCTCCTGTGTTGAAGTGCTTGCCCTGCTTGGTGGGTTCTTTCTGTTATTGTTCTTGGCATTGTGGACATTTTTTATCTCTCTCTAGAATATTTTTCAGGACTCTTTGTAGGTTTGGTTTGGTGGTCATGAATTTCTGCCTTTGTTCTTTGTCATGGAAATATCTTATTTCTCCATTAATTTTAAAAGATAGTTTTGCAGGGTACATCAATCTGGATTGCAAGTTGTTTTCTTTCAGGACCTGAAATACTTCATTCCAAGCTCTTCTTAGTTTGAGGGTTTGTTTTGAGAAGTCTGCCATAATTCTGATGGGCTTTCCTTTATAGGTGATGTGTTTCTTTTCTGTAACTGATTTAATATTCTGCTCCTGCTCTGAATTTCTGGGATCTTGATTATTGCAGGTCTGTGTGTAAATTCATTTTCATTATGACTAATTGGGGGTTCTATAAGCCTCAATTATTTGTATGTCCAAATCTTTTCTCATGCTTGGAAAATTTTCTGTTATTATTTCTACAAATAGTCTTTTTATGTCATTTGTATTGATTCCTTCTTTTTTATTGACAGTTTTCAGTCTTACATTGTATTTGTTTGCATCATCTTGCAGCTGTTGAAGTGTTAGTTCTTGGTTCCTTGTTATTTTTAACAGATCTTTTCTTTCATGATCACTAGCTTCAATGCTGTCTTTAAGGTGTGAAAGTATATCTTCAGTTTCATTTAAGCAGTATTGGTAGCTTTCAGTGGAATTTTTACTTTCCTGGATGTCTCTTTGCATCTGTTTCATAGATTCAAATTCTATCCTGTATTGTTTATTCAAGATTTCAATCATGTTTCTATGCTGGTCTATTTTTCTCATCTATAACTTCTTTAGATGTGTTGAGCAATTCTTTCATTAGACTGTCATTTCTTTACCTGAGAGATTATTTCTGATCTTATTTCTTCTGTAGCCTGATGGCGTTGTTTCTGTGCTTTGCTTGCTATCATTTCAGAAATTTCAGGTGTATGAGTTCTAATTTTTTCTATGTTGATGTGTTCTGGACTTGTCCTGAGTGGGCTGGAGGTCTGATATTGCACTTTACATCTTCATTTTGACACTTTCTATTTCAATTTTTTTTGTTTTCTGTGATGATATTTGAAAGTTTTGGTAGTAGGGAGCTATGTCACTAATATGAAGGTCTCTTCAGGAGTAGTCTATACTTCAGTGATATCTTCTGTGTTTTGGAGCTTCATGGTTTGTGTCTGTCCCAAGATCCTACCTTTCCAATTAACTGAGAGTGAAATGTTGGTTTCTGTGTGGCTCAGTCCCCAGTCTTTTGGTGTATGACTGTTGTGAGGTTATTACCCCAGAGCATCTCAATGTTGTTACACAAGTGTGAACAACTGAGTACTACAGATATAACATCCCAGCTACAGTAGTACAAATAGTAATAAGCACAGTTGAGAAACTGACCAACTGCGTTAACTATTGATTTTGCACTTTAGACCATAGAAGCAAAGTGTATAGTTATATAACAGAACCAATCTTAAATTAGGAGTTTGTATGCAAACTGTTTCTCTTTTTTAGAGTAGATATACCCTGAGTTCTTCTGGAAAAGATAGTTGCCATGTTCTGAGTGCTTCCTGTGCTGGCTACCTGACCTGCAGTGTAAGAGTATGGGCCAGGCCCCAGGGTTCCTCCCGACTGAGGCTCTTTGGATATCAGAGAGATGGTTGGTGGGATTTCTTCCCTCCCTTGTGGCTCACTGAGGTTACTGAGGCACATTGGTGATCCTGCAACGGTGGTCAGTTGTGGGGGTGGCATTTCTCCCCACTAGAGCAGCTCACTAGAGCGCCCCAGGCTCACCATTGCTTCCTTTGTGGTGAGGGAAGGGTTTCCTCCCCTCCTGAGCAGCTCACAGAAACTTCCATGTGCCTGAGGTACACCGATGCTCCCGCAATTGTAGCGGAGGCAGAGTTTCTCCCCTCTTGAGCAGCTTGTTGAATCTCCTGAAGCTCACGATTGCACCTCTGATGGTAGGAGGGGCAGGGGCATAGTTTCTCCCCTTCCAAGAAGCTTCCTGAAGCTCCTAAGGTTCTCCAAGGCTCAGAGTAGCTCCCATGATGAAGGGGGATGAGGTGTGAAGTTTCTTCCCTCTGAAGCAGCTTACTGAAGCCCAAGCCCCCCAAGTTTGTTGTTTTTATACAAGTATACTGTTTATTTTTGAGTGTTGACTTTGTATCCAGCTACACTACTGAATTTGGTTATTAAATCTAGAAGTCTTTTGGTGGAGTTTTGGGATCTTCTATGTAGAGTATCATGTCATCTGTGAATAAAGATAAATTTTCTTTTTCCTTTCCTATCCTTATTTTCTTTATTCCTCTCTCTTGTCTAATTGCCCTGGATAGTGTCTCCAGAACTGTGTTGAATACGAATGGTGACCACGGACACCGATGTCTTATTCCTGATTTTAGAGTGCAAGCTTTCAGTATTTGTGCATTTAGTATGATGTTGGCTCTTGCTTTGCCATAGATGGCTTTTATCAGATTAAGACAGACAATCTGTACTTGTTGATTGATTGTGTCAACTTGAGAAGTTTACAAACTTAACTAAATTGGCTCAGCAATTCTACACCCTAGGGTTTAGAGGATCCACCTTATGGTAGCTCATTGCCTGGATGGTATTAAAAGGAAATGAGGAAGGACAGACAGACTTCCATTCTTCAGAGGAGCTCCAGTCTTCACCTTCAGCTTAAATGTCATCTCCTGTCATCTAGTGCACACTCTTCAGCTTTTGCCTTGGATCCTTCAGGCTCCTGGTGTAGATTTGTCAGCCTTCTGTCACAGATCCATTGGCCTGAAACAGACTTGCATGGAACACTGCAGTGAACTCCAGACCTTGGACTGAATCTTTAGTCTCCAGTGTGCAGACTCCCTCTGCATGCTTCCTCATCCTACTCTGGCTGACCATCATAAGCCAATGTTGTAATTTCTTATACATTTGTATACCTTGTCATATCTGTTTCTCTAGTAAAACCCTGACTGATACACAATCTACTCCAGTTTTCTGTGGAGTTTTTATCATGAATGAGTGTTGAACTTTGTCAGAAGCTTTTTCTGCATCTATTGAGATGATATGTGATTTTTGTCACTGGCTTTGTTGGTATGGTGTATTACTTTATTGATTTGTGTATGTTGAACCATCTTTACATTCCTGGGATGAATCCCACTTAGTTATGGTGTATGATTTTCTTGATGATTTGCTGCATTCTGCTTGCTAGTATCTTATTGAGGGTTTTCGCATCTATGTTCATTAGGGAGATTGGCCTGTGGTTCTCTTTTTTGGTTGGATCTTTCTTTGGTTTTGGTATCAGGGTAATAATTGCCTCCAGGAATGAGTTAAGAAGTGTTGCTTCCCTTTCAATTCATTAAAGAGTTTGAGGAGTATTGGTATTAAATCTTCTCTAAATTTCTTGTAGAATTCAGCAGTAAATCCATCAGGACCTGGGGTTTTTTTTTTTTGTTGGTAAGTTTTAAATTATGTTTTCTATTTCATTGATTGATATGGTGTTGTTCAGGGTATTTATATATTCTTGATTCAGCTTTGGTAACATTTGTATCTAGGAATCTGTCCATTTCTTCTGTGTTTTTCACCCTATGAGAGTAAAGATTTTCAAAGTAGGTATTGATGATCTTCTGAATTTCCACAGGACCTGTAGGGATATCACCTGCTTCACTCCTCACTGCATGAATTTGAGTCTTTTCTTTCCTTTTCTCATTAGATGGGCTAAGGGTTTATCAATTTTATTTATTCTTTCAAAGAACAACTCTTTGCTTTGTTAATTCTTTGTACTGTTTTCTTTGTCTCTATTGCATTAATTTCTCTGATCTTTATAATTTCCTCCATTCCTTGGGCTTTTGGCTTGATTTGCCCTTCTTTTTCTAGAAGCTTGAAGTGCATCAATAGGTTTTTATTGTGCTTATCCTGTTTTCCTAATGTGAGAATTCACTACTATAAATTTCCCTCTCAGGACTGCTTTCATCACATTGCAAACGTTCTGGTATGTTGTATCTACATACTTGTTTAGTTGTACATATTGTTTCATTTCTTCTTAAATTTCATCTGTGATCCATTGTTTGTTCAGAAATGTGTTATTTAATTTGGAGATTTTATGGAGGTTTTACATTTTCTTTCGCTATCAATTTCCAATTTCTTTGCACTATGGTCATATAGCATGCATGGTATAATTTCAATTTCTTTCCATTTTTCAAGCATGGTCTGAGGGCTAATATATAGCATATTTTGGAGAACATCCCATGTTCAGCTGAGAAGAATGTGTATTCTGATGATGTTTTGTGGAAAACTATGAAAACATCTACTAAGTCCATTTGTTTACAGGTTTGTTTCAGGTATGCTATTTCTTTGCTGATTTTTTTTAATCTGGTTGATCTATCTATTTATGACAGTAATGTATTAAGTTGTCCCATTACAATTGTATTATTGCTTATTTGATTTTTCATGTATATTATCATTTGTATTATGTAGTTGGTTGCTCTCATATTTGGTGTATCATATTTATGATTGTTATCTCTTCCTCTTGAAGTTTTCCCATAACAAGCATGTTGTGATCTTCTGTGTCTTTTGATCATTCTTGGTCTGATATTCACATTGTCTGCAAATAAAATAGTACCCCTGCTTTTTTCTGGGTTCCTGTTGGATGGAATATTGTTTTCCATCATTTGACTTTTAGTCTATGAATTTATTTTTGAGTTAAATGTACTTCTTGTATACAGTGTATTGCTGGATTTTGTTTCTTGATCCATTCTGCTAGTCTGTTTCTTTTGGTTGGTGAGTTGAAACCATTTACATTGATGGGTATAATTAATATATATTGGCTTATCTTTGTCATGTTATTTTGCTGTGGGTTTTTTGCCCTACTTTCCCCCTCTGTTTAATTGTTTGCCTTGGTTTGTGGTTTCTTTTAGTTGTTTTTCTTGGAATTGTGGTCATTTTTATCTCTGTCTAGAATATCTTTCAGTACTCTTTGTAGGGTTGTTTTTGGTGGTCATTAATTTATTCAGTTGTTCTTTGTCATGGAAGTTTCTTATTTTTCCATTACTTTTGAAAGGTATTTTTACAGTTCTGTCATTCTGGGTGGAAATTATTTTCTTGCAGGACTTGGAATTCTTCACTCCAAGCTCTTTTTCATGGTTTGTGTTGAGATATCTGCCATGATTCTGATTGGCTTTCCTTCATAGGTGATTTGTGTCTTTGCTCTAACTAATTTTAATATTCTGTTCTTGTACTGAGCTGCTGGGATCTTGGTTATTATATGTCTTTGTGTAGTTTTATTTTGGTTATGTCTAATTGGAATTCTCTGCATTTCACTTAACTATATGTCAGAGTCTTTTCCCATGCTTGGCAAATTTTCTGTATTACTTCTGCGAGTATTTTTTTGTATCATTTGTGTTGACTCCTTTTTCATTGACACCAATTATTCTTAATTTTTTGTGTCACCTTGCAACTGTTCTGTTATAATTTCCTGATCTTTTATTATTTTCAAGAGATCTTTTCTTTCATGATCACTATCTGAAATCCTCTCTTCAAGGTCTGAAAGTCTGTCTTCAATTCCTTTCAAGCAATTTTGCCAGCTTTGGATGGAACTCTTAATTTCTGGATATCTCTTCAAATCTGTTTCATGCATTGTATTTCTTTCCTATGTATATCATTCAAAGTTTCCATCCTCTTCCATCATCTATTTTTAAAAATTTATTTATACTCTAGGTTTGCTGAGGAATTCCTTTACAAATGTTGACTTTTTTTTTTTAACCTGAAAGGTTAAATTTGATCTGATATCCTCCATACCCACAAAGATTTATTTCTTTACTTTGGTTTGTATCATTTCAGAAATGTCAAGTGGGTGTCTTCCATTTTCCTCTAACTCATCTCCTGGACTTGCCATCAGTGGGCTGCAGGTCTGAGGTTGCATTTTGCTTTTGTGTCTTATTTTCTATTTCAAAAGTTTTTGTTTACTTTGTTGATCCTTCTAAGTTTTTGTAGTATGTAGCTTTATCACTAGTATGCAGGCTTCTTTAGGCAAGGTTTGCTCTTCAGGAAGTCTTTTGTGTGTAGGAAGTTGTTGGTTTGTGTCTGTCCCAACATCCTTCCTTTCCATTATTTAAGATTGAAATGTTGCTATCTGTTCAGCTCAGTCCCCAGTCCTTTGATCCTGGGATGTGGTGAGGTCATAACCCTAGAACTTTGCAGTAATGTTACAAAAATGAGAACAACTGATTAAAACAGATATGACATCTTAGCTAAAGTAGTATAATTAGCACTGACAATAGACTTTGTCAGTTTAGAAACTGGCAAACTTTGGTAACTACTACTACTTTTGTACCTTCAACCATAGAAGCAAAATCTGCACTTATAGAACAGAACCGATCATAAATTGGTAGTTTGTATGCAGAGTTTTCCTCTTAGTAGAGTGTTTTTACCCTGTGGTGGGGAAATTTAAGAAAGATGTGGATAGAACAGAGATAAGTGAAAAGAAATAAAGTAGAAGTCAGGCTGGAGGATGAAGTATGATGATGCACACTTTGGATAACTAGAGAAGAGGGCAAAAAAGATAGAATGAAGGAGGAAGCAAAGGATTATTGAATTCGACCAGAAAAATTAGAGATACTATTCACCATATGAAAACATGATTACGTCTACAGGGGTACATTGAGGAAAGAGGAAGAGAATACAAATATATTAGAACAGAAAAATAGGTAAAAGACATAAAAAAAGGAAAAGGAATGGGAAATCAACCACAAATCAGCAAAAATGGAAGAAGAATAAAATAAAATAAAATAAAATAAAATAAAATAAAATAAAATAAAATTCCTCTGGTGTTCCCTAAGAGTCCTACTAGATACTACTGTGAAGCCTGTAATTAGAGTTTGTGCTGGATTTGAGGCTGATCTTGGCCTCTGGATATGGGGTCCTGGTGCCAGAGTCTTCAGCCAGTACTTTCTGTAGGTCCCTTCACAGCCTCTCACTCCTTACCTTGTTTTTCTTGGTGTCTTCTCCTGTGGCTTTGCTGTTTTCAGACCGAGACAGAGTACCATTCCCAGCCCCATGCATGCTTGGCTCCTGTTCCTTGCTCAGGCTTCTGTGCTTCTCTTTCACTGGCAAGTCTCTGTCTTCTCAGGTCCTTCATTGCAGGGTGGGGTGGGATGCTATGATATGGTCTGGTCCCCTGCTCCTGCTGTTGCCATCCAAGGCTGCTCAGTCTCAATTTTTACTCCTCTCTGAAGGTGGGGTGCTAACTTCTTATTCATTGTTTTACAAGTTCCTCACTACCTCTGCTGTAGTCTGTAACTCCCTTGGGCAAGATGGGGGGAGATGCTATGGGGTGCCTTTCTGCTCCTGCCCCCAGCAATGTGGGGACAGTCCAGGGCTGCACAGTCCTTATGCAAGGCTGTTTCATTCCCTATACCTTTTTAACCACAGGTCATGGGGGAGTGCTTAGTTGTGCCATTTACTATGTACCCCTGTAGTCTTTAATCTTGTTCTTGGCTGTTCCAGTTAGTACTCTGTGCACAGAAGGAATGGGAAGAAGAGAAAAAAGAAATGGAAATGAGAAGAAAGAAAAAAGGAAAGAAAAAGAGGAATACTGGCTGATTGTCAGGGAGGGAGCCATTTATGCCTGCAGAGTTTACTGTTGGACTGTAGCATCTTCTGTTTTCAGGAAGGCAGAAGAATCAGAGGACCTTATATCCCAAGTCCATCCTGTATGGCTTGATAGAAGCACATTATTTTAGTATATCCTTTTTCTTCTTATTATTTTAAGATTCTAAATATGGGGGGCACTCATTTGGATCCAGTGACCCACCTGCAGCTGGGTGGGCTGGCTGGCCATTTTATTAAGTCCTTTGTCTTTGTTTTGCTTGATCTATTAGTCTCTTATGTCAGATTGATTTTAGTTTCAGGGTTTATGTCCCTCCCTTTCTTCTAAATACCTGTGTTTTAGCTGAATTTCTCTGAGTAGCTCTGAATGAAGCTCTTTCTCTATTTAGCCATATTATTGAGCTGGAACTGAGGTTTAAAGGCAAATGTTTATTTAAATGTTGGCCTGTTGTAAAATGTTTTCAAGAATCAGTTTGTAACTTGTTAACACAAAAGATTAAATTTGTTATCAAGGCACATAAACATAGGAACTTTATTCTTTGAACTATTTCTTTTTTTTTTTTTTTTTTTTTTTTTTTTTCTCCAGTACCAGGAACTGAACTCACGACCTTGTGCTTCCCAGGCAAGCGCTTTTGCCGCTGAGCTAAATCCCCAGCCCTCTTTGAACTAT
>NW_004955591.1:721855-730160 GCF_000276665.1 Chinchilla lanigera
TCCTGAGAAACTATTTTGTAGATAATATTGTGTAAAACGATAACCATTGATAATTTCCTACCGTTTTGTCTGTAATTTGCTAAGTCCCCCCTATTATTATGTTATCCTTCTTTTATTCTTTAAAATAAAAAAAATAAATAGAGTATTAAATTCTTCATAGGTATTGTGCATTGAGAATAGACATATTTTCATATCAGCTGTTTACCTGCTCACAAAAATTAAATGATAACATCAGAAATAAATTTCTATGTAAAGTACAATGAAAATATCAATGAAACTTTATCACAAAAAATAAACTTTGCATCAACTGTCACACGTAAGTCAGCCTTCACACATGACAACTGCATGCTTCATGCACACATCTCACTTACACTGACATCAAGTGTGCTTAACTTTCCTTTCCTATGTGGCTGTCTTGTCACCTCTCTCTCTTCCTGTTTTTTCAGGAGCTTTCTATTATGTTGTACAACATGCACTTAGCAGGGAAATAAGGTATCAATAAAGTAAAATAAAATATCAAATATATAATGATTGCTTAGAATACACATCACCATTTTCATACCAGCTGTTCACTTTCTTACAAGATCTGAAAGATAACATAAAAAATAAGAACTTATGTGAACTACACTGTAAATACAAACAAAAGTCTAACACGGAAGTAACATTTGTTTCAACTGTCACACCCAAGGCAGTCTTCACAAATGACAACTGCATGTTCCATATACAAATATTGCTTATAGTGATAGCATGTATGTTTTGTTTTCTTAACCTTTTTGTAGACCACAGTTCATATCTTTTTTCCTGTTGTTGTAGTAGGTCTTTGTGATGCTGCCCCTGCCTTTTCACCTGTCAGATCATCAGTGTGAGCCATAATTTTTTGTGTAGTTCCCTGAACAGAAACATTTTGTGTTTTCTCTACTGTAAATGAGTTCCAGTCTCAATCCTCTAAGAAAATTTCTCCGTGGTATTTTGCACTTGTTATTTTCTTTGTGAACTATCAAACTATTTATGCCACACATGTTTAGGATCAAGTAAAACAGCAATGGGCCAATGCTTTTTGTTTTTAGTGACATCATAGGCGCTGCATAACAAATCAACATCTTCTTCACCTTTTGTCGTGTTGTTGAAAGTTTGCAACTCAGCTTTCTGTTTTGTCAAGTTTTCCCTATCAACATTTCCCCATCATGGTGAAATGTTAACATCAGCAGTACTAGTTTGTTTTTCTTTGTAGTCTACGAGGCCAAAGATATATCTTTCTGAAATGCAAAGATTGTACTATACAATTCTCTGATATGAAAGTGCAACATTTTATTTGTAATTTCTGCTTTGTTCCTGTATACAGTTCCTGTGGTTACAGTTCCAGTTCTTATGCTCTGTTAGCAAATGTCCTCTGTTATTCCAACAAATAAACGTGGGTCTTGCAGTAAACGTGGGTCTCATATATCTGTGCCTTTATGTCAAATTTAGTATTAGGCTCTGTTTAAAGGAATGCACATGAGTATTTGGGGGGGTGGCCAGGGCAGCATATTATGACTTGTATCTAAATATCTCCCCCAAAGCCTCATGCTGTCATAAGTGAGATATTTTGGAAGTGGCTGGATCTAGGGTGTGTGATGCTGGGATTAAAGGTATGTGCTGGTATTAATGTTGCCCCACCTGAAATGCAGGTAGTTTGGAATGGATGAAAGGGAGGGTGAGGCTCCTCTTTTATTGCTTTTCTGCCCTCAACTTGCCAATAAATGTTTCCCCTTTGCTATACCCTCCTACAATGCCACCCTAACTTGGATACAGCCAACTATGAACTGAAAACTCTACGAACTGTAAGCTGAAATAAACTTTTTCTCCTTTAACTTTGGTTGTTGAGTATTTTTTTTTCAGCAATGAAAAAACTGTAATTAAGACATGAGCCTTCTAATTATCCACACCCAGAACTACCCTAAACCAATCAATGGACATAGCTTACAGCTATACCTCCACTAATGGTGGAAAAGAATTCAACAATAATTTCATAAAGTTAACTAGTTAAAGATTAATAAAGCTTCATGGTTATTCTATTAAAGCTATAGAGCATTACTTGGTGAGGCTGTGGTGAGACAGGAACTCTTCTCCACTGCTGGTGGGAATACAGACTGGTGAAACCACTGTGGAAATCAGTTTGAAGATTCCTCAGCAAACCAGGTCTAGAGGTCCCACTCAACCCAGCTATTCCCCTTCTGGGTATTTTCCCAGAAGATCTGAAAACGTCATATCACAGTGATATATGTGCACCCATGTTCATAGCAGCGCAGTTTGTAAGAGCTACATTGTGGAAGCAGCCCAAATGTCCCTCCACTGAGGAATGGATAAAAAAATTGTGGTACTTTTATATAGTGGAATATTAGTCAACTATAAAGAAAGATAAACTCAAGGCCTTTATAGGTAAATTGTCACAACTAGAGACCATACTCATAAGTGAAATAAATCAGACCTCCATGTGTAAGCAATGTATTGTCTTACTAGCGTAAGAACTTGAAAGAGTGAATAAAAATTAGGAGGTATGATAGACATTGTAAAATGAAAGGAAACTGCTCAAAAGTAAAGAGCAACTGGGATGAGGGAAAGGAGAAAAGAAAGAAGGGAAATTATGTATGTATGTATGTATATACAGGATAGTTAACATAGTTGTACTACTGACTTCTACCGCTTTCCTGAAAGGAACAGTTAATGATTAATTATTTGATCAATCTTGCATGTCTCTATTTGTTTTCCTGAGAAACCACTTTGAAGACATCAATATGTAATAGAACAAGCATTGTTAATTTCCTACCACTTTGTCTGTAATTCAGTATTGCTTGTATTGTTCTTATGCTATTTTGTAAATGGATGTCTCTTAAAAAAAAATAAAAGTATAGGGCATTGGGAAATGAGGAATGCAAGAGGAAAAATTTTAATTTTTTTTTGTACTGGGAATCGAACTCAGGACCTTGCCCTTGCCAGGCAGGTGCTGTGCCACTCAGCTATATTCCCAGCCCCTAAAATCTTAAACTATTGGATAAAACAAATAGGAGAAGACTTTAAGACAAAAGATCCTACTAGGGACTAGAAGTAAGTTCATAGAACTAGATAAATTCAATATGAAAGAAAAGAAGAGAAGTAGAAGATGGCAGAATGAAAGGAAGAAAAGAAAAGAAATATTTGAAGATCAAAATAAGAAAATAAAAAAAAACCAAGAAAGAAAAGAAAAATTTTAAAAATCATTTCTTTCTGAGTTTAATGAATACCCCCCTATACCCTGCAATCTTCAATTTTGGAGTCTAGCAATAGTCAATTTTATCCCTCTTGCTTTTCCCAAACTGCAGCAGTAACCCAGGCCTGACATATCCATGAACACACTGGTAAATAAGGGTGGTATCCAGACCCAGATCCATGTTGGATGTGGGGAGACAGGAGAGAGCTTATATATTGCTGAGACTTTCAAATTCAGAGCAATTCAACCTGGGCATGGCCTCTGGACATATCCTTCTCAGCTGAGCTCAAACCCTTCAGTGTATTTCCTTCCAGCCCACTCACTGTTCACAGTTGTTTCTGCTGACTGTATCTCACCCAGTTACTTCATGAGTTTAACACTGAGAACCGTGAAGTGAAGCCTTCCTATGACTTCTGAGTCCAAGGTTCAAACTCATAGTAACCCTTTCCTGGAATGGAGTTCAGGCTTATGCTTTCTTAAGGGATATGGTGATCATGAGCACTGGAGTCACTCACCAACTGTTGCCTATGGGAAGATGCCATGGGAGTAGAATTCTGTGTTGTCCCTGTGCAATACAGCAACCACCATTCCATTCCACCACTTCCATTTCTCACTGGGGCTTTCTGGTCCTCAGTTTTTACTGTATGTCTGCAGATACAATCTGCCTTTCCCACTATCTGTGAGCCAGGAACTGGGGAGAGAATACAGACTATTTTGTTCTCTTCTTTGTTTGTGGCCTTTTCTTCAACTTTTCCATAGTTTTTAATTTTCTTCTAGTTCTGTCCTCGTTCCAGTGGATCTACTTCACTCTTTTTACCCCCAAGTTGTTACTTTCTATTGTCTGGATTCTGAATCTCAGAGAGTTTGAATTGCTGCTTCTCATCTTTCTGCAATTTTTTGCCATGCCAGACTGGGTAATTTAGTCACATTTCTGGAGGATGGCAAGATTGAGATTAAAGGTGCTGTGTCATCCTAGGGCAGAAGGGCCAATAGAGGGTTAAAGGGTGCAAACTCAGTTTTAAAAATAAGCAATCTACCCCCACATTAATGGCATTAATTCTTTCATGATATTGTTGCTTCTTTGACTCAAATTTATGACAATAGGCACCCACCTCTCAAAACCACCAAATTGGAGATCAAGTTTCCAACACATGAACTTTGAGTGACTTTTCCCCAACCCATAGCAAACATATGTAAACTGATGATTTAACTGATAGTTTAAGTGAAACATATGTAAAAATCAATATTGTTTGTGTGTGACCAAGGGGAAGAGGCAATTGTGGTGATTATGGTCAGATGTATGAGTCATGGTGAAAAGCTGAGTGAATAGAAGACACTGGGGAGAGGGTAGTCTTCTTCCCAGTGAATAAAAGAATTGACTGAGATGGGTAATTGCCTCCTGTAGACAGCACTAACTTCACTAATTTTTATAATGTCACACATTACACTAATTTCTGTTAAATTTCCCTTAAGGAATGGATGTCTAGTACTGTACATTTTAGTAAAGAGCACTGAATATATGAGGATTATGGAATAAAGCAAATTTAGCAATGGAATGGAACTTAGAAATATAGGAAC
Organism: Chinchilla lanigera; assembly: GCF_000276665.1. Classification (NCBI taxonomy): domain Eukaryota; kingdom Metazoa; phylum Chordata; class Mammalia; order Rodentia; family Chinchillidae; genus Chinchilla; species Chinchilla lanigera. Next base: position 726,660 of record NW_004955591.1, read on the forward strand.
TTAGCAAACACAGGGTCTCTAAGACCACAAGAATGAAAAGTAATGTGTCTTCTGTCCAGCTCTTCTGTGTCTGAGGAAAAAGAGTCCATTGTTACTTCTGGAACAGAGGTTTTAGTATAAAGGTCAAGTACCAGAGACTAAGTAAGACCCAGGTTTGGCACAATTTTTGTTTTTCTCCACTAGGTTTCTTTTCTTCTCCCATGCACTCCGTCTCCTAGGCTGGGAATGAAGGGCACTGTTCTCAAGGCAGGCAGGGAGCTTTTGCTGCTTTTTCAGCCATGGGGATGGAGGTAGGGAATGTAGGTTTCTGTTTTTCCTTGCTGCCACTTGTTACTCTGGAGATATGCCTTGTTTTCCATGCAATTGTTGGTTGTTCTTTAAAATTATTCTAGACTGTTTCTCAGTTTCTGTTTCGTGTGTTACTTTATTACTCTTTTGGGAAATTAACCTGCTCTCTACTTACCTCAGTTTTATAAATGTTTTCCTTTCTTGGTTTATGCTGCATTTGTTTTCTTCATTTTTTGTTTTTGTTTTTTTCCAATTAGCCTTATCTCTGCTTACTCTAGTTCACTAATGGTTTTTTATGGTTTGTGTTTTGGTCAGGGATGCTGCCATATTACTTAACCACGTGCCTAACTATCATTTGTTTGTTGCACGACTAAGTAACTTTTATGTGGGCATGTGTCACTGGCTACTGACATCTTATTTTATATATCTCCTTTTATTTTCTTCTTTTGCAGTAATTGACCTTACAATCAAAGCTTCTTGTTTTATACAATGTATGGGGTTATGGAAAATCAGAGAGAGGAAACTTTTTCTTTCTTCCCATAGGAAATAAAATTGTGTACCATCCCTTTAAAACTCAGAAAACTGTTGGGAGTCTACAGTTGGAGGACAGAGGCTGTGGCACCAGGCAAATGTGGTGCATGCAGTGGCAAATGCAGGACCTCAGGCAACATCAGAGCTCTCTCCCATCCTGGGCAGAGCATGATCATGTTATCCAGCTGCAGCTGGGGCACCAGCATTTGCCTGGGTACACCTCTGAATCATAGGTGAATGAGAGCACTCATACAAATAATAAACGCATAATCAGCAAAATGTTGACTGTTCACTGTACAGCTGAATGTACAGTGCATTTGACACTTTATAGAGCTGCACTTGACAGTCTTTTTTGTCTGATATTGATTATTCTCCAATATATTTTATTAACAAGGAGGAATTATATAGCTTTGTAATTATAGGACATAGCTTATTTTAATTATTTATTGGGATATTTTAAATATATGTAATGATCATATACATCATAGAGAATTTGTACCCGTGCATGATATATTTTGATTCCTCTTTTTTTCCCAATACCTCTCCTCCCTTCAACTCCTTTTCCCTTCACTACTGATAAAGATTTGTTTCTATTTTATACTTTTTAAAATGATTTTATCTTCTTCCATCCTTCCTTTCCCTAACTTCCCTCCCTAGTTCCTCTTTCCTTTAGAATCATTTCTTCCTATTTCACAATATCTATTGGACATTTTGGTCCATATTTACTCTTTCACTTTCTCATATCAAGGAGACAATGTGATATTTATACATGTGCGCCCAATTTATTCCACTTAACACTCTGGTATGAAGATGCATCAATTAATGTATAAATGTTTCAAGTTTATCCTTCTTTATGGCTGAATAGTGCTCCATTGTAAACCAGGAAACACATCTTTTTTATCCATTCCTTGGTTGATGGACATTAGGGCTGTTTCCAAGATTTAGCTTTTACAAACTGTGCTGCTATAAACATGGATGTGCATATATTATTATGGTATGATATTTTTAGTTCTTATGGGAAGATGACCAGAAAGGAAATAGCTGGGTGTAATGGGACCTCTAATTTTAGTTTTTTTGAGGAATCTCCATACTAATTTCTATAGTGGTTGCACCAGTACACACTCCCATCAAGAAGGAGAAGGGTTCCTTTTTAGCCACAGCCCCTCCAGCATTGGTTGATTTTCTGTTGATAGCCATTCTTTCTAGTGTGAGATGGAATGTGATGAGTGAGCTAGATGGAATCTCACATTGTTTTAATTTCTATCTCTCTAATAACAAGTAATGTTGAACATTTAAAAAATATATTTATTTGCCATTTGTATTTCTTCACCTAAGAAGTATATATTCATCTCAGATGTTCATTTTTGGATTGGGTCTTTAATTTAGGGAGATCTGGCTTTTTAAATATTAGTTCTATATATAAGCCCTTTTTCTGAAGAAGGGTAGCTAAAATTTTTCCCACTGTATGAATTGTCTGTTCCTCCTGTTGACAATTTCTTTTTCTGTGCAATTTTTTTTTAATAGGATGAGAGCCCAGTTATTGACTGATTGTATTATTTTCTGCATGATTGGAATTTTGTTTATGAAATCCTTGCTTACACCTATATCTTCAAGAGTTCCAGAAGATTTAGTGTTTCTGTTTTAAGATTTAGATCTTTTATCCATTTTGACTTTAATTTAGTGCATGGTGGTAGACATGGATCTAGCTTTACTCTTTGGTATGTGGAAAACCAGTTTTTCCAACATCATTTATTAAAGAGGCTATGTTTTTCCCAGTAAACTTGTTTGGATCCTCTCTCCAAGATAAGGTGGCAGCATGTATTTGTTTCTGCCTTTTCTAGTCTTTCTCATTGATCATCATGTCTGTTTATTTTTTTTTTCTTATCAGTAACACACTGATTTTATCACAGTAGCTTTGTAGTATAATTTGAAGTCACGGATTGAGATGTCCCCTACCTTACCTTTGTTACCAAGAGTTGATTTTGTTATTTTAACTCTCTTCTGGTTCCAAATGATTCTTAGCAATGTTTTCTCTAGTTCTGTGAGATATGCTAAAGGTATTTTGATTGGGATTGCATTATATCTGTAAAACAATTTTAGGAATATGGCCATTATTACTATGCTGGTCCTTCTTATCCATAAGCAAGGTATATCTTCTCATTTTCTGATATCTAGCTTAATATCCTTTTCAGAGTACTGCATTTTTCAATGTATAGATTATTTGATTCTTTCGTTGGGTTGCTTCCTCAATATTTTTTCGGCTGCTATTTTGTTTTTTTTTTTTAATTTTAAAAGTAAAAGGAGGAAAACATTAACACACAGACAGCCTTACAAAATAGCAAAAGAACAGTACAGACACACAGAGTTACAAACAAAGTAGTAGGAAATTAACAATGCTTGTTGTATTACATATTGATATCTTCGAAGTGCTTTCTCATGAAAACAGATACAGACATGTAATATTGATCAATCATTGACAGTTTCTTTCAGCAAAGAAATAGAAGACAGTAGAACAACTATGTTAACTATCATACATACATACAAAATTTCGCCTTCTTTCACTTCTCTTTTCCCACATGTCAGTTGCCTTTCACCCTTGAGTGTATTCCTATCATTTCACAATGTCTATCATATCTCCTAGTTTAAATTAACTCCTTCAGGTTTTACAATAGTGAAACAATG
>NW_004955591.1:732960-745816 GCF_000276665.1 Chinchilla lanigera
TTCTTCTCTTTCTAAAAGTTTAAGATGTAGCATTAGGGTACTTTTTTGTTCTCTTTCTGTTTTCCTTATGTGTGAATTCACCGCTATCAATTTCCCTCTGAGGACTGCTTTCATTGCATCCCATAGATTCTGGTAAGTTGCATTTACATTTTCATTTGTTTGTAGGTACTTTTTAATTTCCTCTTTAATTTCTTCTGTGACCCATTGGTTGTTGAGGAGGTTGTTGTTTAATTTCCAAGTTTTCATCGAGTTCTTGGAGTTCCTTTTGTTGTTAATTTCCAATTTCATTGCACTGTGGTCAGATAATATGCATGGGATAATTTCAATTCTTTTGCATTTTGGAAGGTATGCTCTATGGGCTAGGATATGGTCTATTTTAGAGAAAGGCCATTGTGCTGCTGAGAACAATGTGTATTCTGATGTGGTGGGGTGGAACACTCTGTAGAGATCTACTAAGTCCATTTGTTCACAGTTTTGTTTCAGATCTGTTATTTCCTTGCTGGTTTTTTGTCTAGTTGACCTATCTCTTTGTGTCAATGGGTTTTGAGGTCACCTGTTACAATAGTGTTACTAAGTATATGGGTTTTCATGCCTGTTAAGATTTGTCTTATATAATTTGGAGCTCTGATATTTGGTGCATATGTGTTTATGATTATTATCTCATCCTCTTGCAGTTTTCCCCTGACAGGTACATAGTGACCTTATTTATCTCTTTTGATTGTTGTCGGTTTGAAGTTTACAGTGTCTGCAAACAGAATAGCTAACCCTGCTTTTTTCTGGGTTCCTGTTGCATGGAGGACTGTTTTCCATCCTTTGACTTTTAGTCTATGGATTTCGTTTTGAGTGAAATGTGTTTCCTGTGTACAGCATATCGTTTGATTTGTTTTTCATTCCACTCTGACAGTCTGTTTCTTTTGACTGAAGAATTAAGGCCATTTACATTTATAGGTATAATTGATATGTATTGATTTATCATTGTTATGTTATTTACTTGTGTTGGTGTCCTACTTTTTCTACCTGTGTACTTGCTTGCTGTTCTTGACATTCCATTTCTACTGTTGTTCATGAAATTTCAGTCAGATTCTTTTCTGTCTAGAATATCTTTCAGTACCCTTTGTAATGCTGGCTTGGCATTCATGAAGTTCTTCAATTGTTCTTTGTCGTGGAAATATTTTATTTCTCCATTGAATTTGAGGGATAATTTGGCAGGGTACATCAGTCTTGGTTGGAAGCTGTTCTGTGTCAGGACCTGTAATACTTCGGTCCAAGTTCTTCTCGATTGGATGGTTTGCGCTGAGAAGTCTGCCGTAATTCTGATAGGCTTTCCTTTATAGGTAATCTGTTTCTTTTCTCTAGCAGCTTTTAATATTCTGTTCTTTTGCTGGAGATCTGGGAAGTTGACTATTATGTGTCTGGGTGTAGTTTTATTTTGGTTGTGGTGGGTTGAAGTTTTACATGCATCATTTCCCTGTATATCAGGTTCTGTTTCCATGCTTGGGAAGTTTTCTGCTATTATTTCTGCAAATATTCTTTTTATCAGTTGTTCTTTTTATGTGCTGCTGTTTCATTGACTCCTATAAGTCCTACATTATTCCTCTTTGCCTCATCTTGCAGCTGTTGAATTGACTTTTCCTGGATCCTTGTTGATTTTGCAAGATCCTTTCCTTCATGGTCGGTAGCTGCTATACTCTTCAAATTCTGAGTTTCTGTCTTCAGCTTCATTCAAGTAGTTTTGGTAGCTTTCATTGGCAGCTTTGTTTTCCTGGACGTCTCCTTGAATCTGGTTCATGCGTTCTAAGTCCGTTTCTTTTTTTTTTTTTTTTCATTTAACGCTTCTGTCCCTTTCCTTTCTTCTTCTATTTTCTTATATGTTTCTTCTTGAGACTTTTTGTGCAGTGACTTCATTATTATTGTCATTTCATTTTTTGCCTGAGAGATTATTTCTGATCTCATCTCTTCTATGGCCTTATGGAGTTGTTTCTTAACTTCCATTGCAATCATTTCAGCTATTTCAGGCATGTGTTTACCATGTTGCATGTTGCTATCTCCTGGATTTGTTCTGAGTGAGGTGGAGTTCTGAGATTGTGTTTTATTCCTTCATTTTTTCATGTTTGCTACCAGATGCAGAGAGCTCAGTTTTCCTCTTCAGTAGCTGCACAGCAAAGGCCACTAGAGTCCCTAGCTTTCTTCTAGGTTAGCTTTGCTCCTGAATGCCCTCTGAGAAGCACTAGTTAGTCTTGGGTTTTCTGGCTGTTGTTGATTTGTATCTAGTTATCCCAGTCTCAAATGCGGCATTAGTGTAACCTGATGGCCAACCGTCTGATCAAGCATCCCCTTGCTGTTCAGGGCACGTGCACGTCCCAGATTCGGGTTGCACTGGTGTGACAATCCCATTCCAGTGGGCCTATGTTCCCAGGCAGTTCAGGGTACAGGCAATACCCAGACACAAACTGCAGGATTGAGAGTTTGTTAACCACCCATTTCTGTGTCTCTTGTCAGTTCAGGACATATACAGGAACCAGACGCAGGCTGGACAGGTAGCAATCACAGACTGCCTGTGACTTCAACCCCCTAGGGGGTCCAGGTGAAAGTAAAGCACGGATTCGAACCGCTGGACCAGAGGCTCTTGGAGCACTCACTAACTTGGTGCAGGCCCACACAGGGCGGGGCTACATGCGCCCACCTCCCAGCCAAAGTAATCCCTGGGGCCTCTGAGTGAGGACCTCCTCTCTGCCGTGGGTGCAGGGAGGGCAGCGACTCTGTCTGTAATGGCGGCGGGGTCCTTGGTCGCTCGCTCTGCCTTCAGGAAGTAGATGGGAAATACCTGGCTCTCTCCATGAGTTTCAGCTGGGAACAGTGTCACTGTGAGCAAAGCATGGACTCGAACCATGGAACCAGCAGCTCTTGGAGCGCTTGCTCACTCAGTGCAGGTAGGGGCTACATGCGCCCCCCTAGCCAGAGAAGTTCCTGGGGCCTCTGAGTGAGGACCTCCACTCTGCCGTGTGTACAGAGAGGGCAGAGACTCAGTCTGTAATGGCAGTGGGGTCCTGGGTCACCCTCTCTGCCCTCAGGAAGTAGATGGGAATTACCTGGCTCTGCCTGTGAGTTTCAGCTGGGAACAGTGGTGGTGTTAGTAAAGGTTGGACTCGAACCCTGGGACCAGCAGCTCTTGGAGCACTCACTCACTCAGCGCAGATCACGCACAGGGAGGGGCTACAACCCCCCCACCACCCAGAGAAGTCCCTGGGGCTTCTGATTGAGGACCTCCTGTCTGCCACAAGTGCCCAGAGGGCAGGGACTCAGTCCATAATGGAGGCAGGGTCCTGGGTCTCCCACTCTGCCATCAGGAAGTAGATGGGAATATCTGGCTGCTATTTTGAAGGGATGCAGTTTTGCTAATTTTTCTGTCAGGGAGTTGTTTGTGTACAGGAATGCTATTGATTTTTGCTTTTGTATCAAGCTGCACTATTGAATTTGGTTATGAAATATATAAATCTTTTGGTAGAGTTTTTGGATTCTTCTATGTAGAGTATCATGTCATCTGCAAATAATGATCATGGAACTTCTTCTTTTCCTATACTTTATTCCTTTTATTTTTTCTTTTGCCTAACTGTTGTGGCTAATCTTTCCAAAACTATATTGAACACAATTGATGATCATGAACATCTTTGCCTTTTTCCTGATTTTAGAGTGAAACTTTTCAGTTTTTGCATATTTAGTGGTGCTGGCTATTGTTTTGTCATAGATGGCTTTTATCAGATTGAGGTAAATATTATCTATTGCAAAGTTTGTACAGTTTTTTTTTGTTTTTTTTTTTTTTTTTGGTTTTTCTCCAGAACCGGGAACCGAACTCACGACCTTGCGCTTGCCAGGCAGGCGCTTTGCCGCTGAGCTAAATCCCCAGCCCCAGTTTGTACAGTTTTTATCACAAACAGGTTTCAGATTTATCAAATGCTCTTTCTATGTCTCTTGAGATGATCATGTAATTTTTGTCTCTGGCTCTGTTAATATGGTGTTTTACATTTATTGACAGTCATATATTTCAACATGCATCGCTGGGATGAATCCTACTTGGTCATGTTATATGATCTTCTTGATGATTAACTGTGTTCTTTTAGTGAATATCCTATTATGGATTTTTGCAACCACATTCATAGGGAGATTGGCGTGTGGTTTTCTTTTTTATTGGGTCCTTGTCTAGTTTAGATATCAGGGTTTTATTTGATTCAAGGAATGATTTTGAAAGTATTGCTTCCTTTTCAATTTCATTAAAGAGTTTCAGCATGTTGACATTATAGCTTCAGATTTCTTGTAGTATTCAACTGTGAATCCGTCAGCACCTGGGATTTTCTTTGTTGGTTAAGTTTAATTACATTTTGTATTTCATTGGCTGATATTTGATTACTCAGAATTTTTACCTCTTCTTGATTCAGTTTTGGCAATTCACATGTGTCTAGGAACCTCCATTTCTTTTGTGTTTTTCATCTTACTAGAGTACAAGTTTTTGAAGTGGGTATTGATGATCTGGATTTCCACAGAATCCACTGTGATTTCACACTTCTCATTTTTAATTGCCTGAATTTGGATCTTTTACTTCCTCTTTTTGTTAAGGTTGGCTAGGGGTTTGTTGATTTTGTTTAATCTTTCAAAGAACCAACTCTTTGATTCATTGATTCCTTGTATTCTTTTCTTAGTTTCAGTTGCATTAATTTCTGTTCTGATGGTTAAAATTTCCTCACTTGTTTGAGATTTAGGTTTGATTTATTCTTCATTTTCTAGGAGTTTGAGGTTCAACATGAAGTTGCTTATTTGAGTGCGTTCTTTTTCTTTATGTGATAATTCACCACTGTAAATTTTCCTCATTTGACTGCTTTCATTGCATCCCATAATTTCCAGTATCTGTATTGGCATTATGATTTAATTGCAGATACTGTTTAATTTCTTCTTTAATTTCCTCTGTGACACATTGGTTGATTAGGAGAGTGTTGTTTAATTTACATGTGTTTATGGAATTTTTGTGGAAAATTTTGTGGATTTTTTCCCCCCATTTACTGCCATTTTCATTACATTATGGTTAGATAATATATATATGGGATCATTTGAATTCCTGTGCATTTACTTAAGCATGATCTATAGTCTACTATGTGTTCTGTTTTGCAGAATGTCCCATGTGTAGCTGAGAAGAATATGTATTCTGATGTTTTAGGGTGGAACACTGTATACATCCTCTCAGTCCATTTGTTCACCAATTTGTTTTATTTCTGATATTTCTTTGTTGATTTTTTACCTAGTTGATCTATCTAATTATAGTTGTGTTCATGCTTATTTGATTTTTCATGTCTGTTCATACTTATTTTATGTATTTTGGTGCAATAGTATTTGTGCACCAGCGTATATATTTATGATTGTGATCTCTTCTTCATGGAGTTTTTCCTTAACAAGTATGGAATGACTTTCTTTGTTTTTTTTTTTTTGTTTTTTGTTTTTGTCAGTGTTGGCTTGAAGTTCACATTGTCTGCAAGTAGAATAGCCACCTATGATTTTTTCTGGGATTTAGTCACATGGAGTATTGTTTTCCATGCTTTCACTTTCAGTTTATGAATTTCCTTTTTAGTTTAATGTATTTCTTAAATGCAGCATTTTATTGGATCTTGCTTCTTGGTCCATTCTGCCAATGTGTTTGTTTTGGTTAGGAATTGAGACCGTTTACTTTGATGGTTATAACAGATATGTGTTTATTTATCTTTTTCTTATTACTTTCCTGTTGTTGCCTTCCTGTCTTTTCCCACTGTTTAATTACTTGCCTTGCCTTGTGGATTCTTTCTATTGGTGTTCTTGTGATTGCAGTCTTCATTTTTTATTTAGTAATATATTCTTAAGAGCAGTTTTGGAGAGCTGTTTTAATGGTCATGTATTTCCTCATGTGTTCTTTGTCATGGAAGTGTCTTATTTCTTCATCAGTTTCGAAAAAGTTGGGGAGGGCACATCAATCTATGTTGGAGATTCTTTTTTTCAGGGCTTGAAATACCTTATTCCAAGCTCTTCTTGATTTGATCGTTTGTGTTGTGAAATTTTCTGTGATTCTGATGGGCTTTGCTTTATAGATGATTTGTTCCTTTTCTCTAACCACTTTGAATATTTTCTTCTTGTGTTGCATTTCCGGAACATTGATTATTATATGCCTTGGTGTAGATTTATTTTGGTCATGGCTACTTGTTGTTTTTTATGCTTCATTTATTTGTATGTCAAACTCTTTATCCATATTTGGGAAGTTTCCTGTCATTATTCCTGTGAAGAGTATTTTTAATGTCATTTGTACTGTCTCCAGCTTTCTTATTGACCCCAAGCAATCTTATGCTGTTCTTTGCTTCATATTTCAGCTGTTTGGTCTCCTGCTGCTGTTAAGATATCTTTCTTGTCATGGTTGCTAGCCACAATCCTGTATTCTGGATCTGATATTCTCTCCCTGCCTCTGTTCAATCTGTCATATATACTTTCAATGGAGATTTTAATCTTTTAGATTTCTATTTGGATCTGCTTCCTGAATTCCATTTCTTTCCTATGGTTGACATTTATGGTTTCCATCATTTTTCTAAGGTCTTCTATTTTTTCAATCTGTGTCTACTCTAATATCTTTTATTTTGATCATAATTTCTTTTTGTACCTGAGAGATTAGTTTTTCTATAGCCTTTTCCGTTTGTTTTTCACTTTTGTTGCTATCATTTCAGAAAGTTCCAGTGCTTGGCTTCCAATTTCCTGCATCTCATTGTGCTCTGGGTGTGTACTGAGTGGGCTGGGGATCTGGGGTTGCGTTTTTTTAATGTATTGCCATTTTCTATTTTTTATTTTATTTTGTTTCCAGTGTTCATGCTTACCCATTTCTTTTGTTAGATAGCTTCATCACTATAATCAAGGCTTCTTTAGGAAATGTCTGTTACTCAGGGATATCCTCTAGATGTCAGTGGTTCTTTATGTCTATCCCAAGAACCTACCTTCCCAATTTATTAATGATGGAAATTTGCTATTTGGCTCAGCACCCAGTCATTTGGCACTGGGAAATAAACTAATAATAACATGTATGACATTCTGGCTAAAATAGTACAATTAGCAATAACAATAGCATCAAGTACAGCCTAGCCATTGACAAACTATGGTCATTATTATCCTGAAACCTTTAACCATAGGAGCAAATTGTACAGTTATATAACAAAATCCAGCAAATACTAGGAACTTGATGAATTAATTTTTCCCTTAGTGGAGTGATTTTACCCTGTTGTGGGTGCTGGGGGGATTTAAGAGGGATAAGAGAAAAAATAGAGAGATGAATGAAGTGAAATATAGTAGAAGCAAAGCTAGAGGGCAAAGAATGATCACTCAATTTTGGGGAAACTGGATGTCACAGGAGAGAAAGAATCAGAGAGAAAGTGAAGTAGTATTGGAGTGAACCAGAAAAGAGGGGACAATGTTTAGTCACATGAAAATATCCTAAAATCACGAGATAGTTGGGGAAGGAGAGAAAAAAATATCAGAATAATAAGACAAAAAGAATTGTAAGAAACTGAAATAGTGAAAAAATGAAAGAAGAAATTGAAGAAAAATAACTGCAAAGAACAAAACAAAACAAAAAAACCATCCAGACAGGAAAAGGATAACTAATTAGACAAAGAAATATAAAAGTAGTAAAATTCCTCCAGTGTTCACAGTTCTTTGGTAGTATCCATATCAGATCCCAGAAATGTGCTGTGTACTCCAGCCAAGTTTTCAGTGGGATCTGTACTGGGTATGGGGCTGGTCTTCGCTTCTGGATGTGGGACCTAAAACTCATCTTCTTTTGCTCAAGTTCTCCCATAGACCTTTGGTATAGAATGGCGGCCCTGCCCACTTCTGTTCTGCGTAATTGCATTCCAGAGCAGAATGCTGGTTTACCTAATTTAACAACTGCTGACTTCTCACTGATGCTTCAGAATTTTCCACTCCACTGGTTCTGCTTCAGCCTCCATTTACACTCATGCCAGAGCCTGTTCTTCCTGGTTCAACCTGGGCTGGCCTGTGTGCCCCTGCTAGGGCCTGGTCTTGCTGGTCCTTCCTGCAGGTATATGTGACCACACCCAAGCCTGGTCTCATAGGACATAGTTTTGATTTTATTTTGATCCCTGTATATGTTTTTTTATTTGCTGAGTAGTCTTCTGTTTCTTTCTTGGTAGTCCACACTGTCTGTGGGAATGACCCTGGAGTACTATTTAATTTCCTAGAGAGGATGTTAGAGAGCCTAGATTAATTATCTGCTGCTTATAACTACAAATATTTAGGAAGTTTTGGGTGGTAGTGAAATTTTAGACTCCAATGAACACCATACCATATGAACAGCTACCTGTTCTATAAAAAAACTTATGATTAGTGGGTGCCAACAGAGTATTTTTCCTCAATCTGGCATTCAAGTTTCATGGAATGAAGTCATGATTGATAATGTGTCAAGATAGATACATTATTAAAGGTCCTCATACATAGTCTTTAGATGCGTGTAGGTGAGACATACCCCCTTTAAATATGGTGCAGGGGAAGAGGGAGGGAAGAAGATTTTAAAAAGAAACCTGCTGCACTATGTACATGTACCAAATCCTCAAGATGAATGCTAAATGCATGTACTACAAATATACAAATAAAAAAATTAAAAAGGAAAAAATTGATGTGATATGTGAGTCAATCAACGTGTTTAATTAAGTGTGATTGCATTGTAGAGTGAAACAGAATCTCATTTAAGGGTCAATTTGCCAAGCAAGAATTTGAAAAGTTGAGGAGACCATTACAGCTACCAATTCAGCTGGTTGTCTGGTACCTTTGGATGTGAAAGTTTTTTTGAATGTTTTTTCTAAGAAGGTAAAATCGTATATTTTTAGAAGGATAATGTGTGTTTTTGTTACTGTTGATGAAGTCTGTAACTCCAGTGGGGATAAAGAGGCTTTGTATTGTGACCTTACTTAACGTAGAGACATGTGTCATTGTGACTTATACTATATTTTGGGTACTTTTGAGGTATAAAATTCCAGAGATATTTACTCTGGGGGGAAGAACTCTTAGACAATGATCCAAACATCTGTGATAAATGGGAACGTGGTACCATTTGCTGGCCAGACTAAACAATGCTAAAGTAACCACCAGAAATATGGTCAGTTGTGCCAACAATGGAGTCTCATCTTTTATGAATGACATCTTTACTAAGAGGTAGAGTGCAGAAACATTGCACTGAGCTCCATTGTTTATGATGGTGGTATTGCCATCCCTACAGTCTATGAACTCCCATTGCTGTTTGCTTAATTCTAAGTGATTTTCCAGGTAGCCAAGGGATCTGAGGGAGGGGTGACATTATTCAGGACCATAGCACCTGTTAAGGGACTGAGAATAGCACAGGATCTCCCTTCCTGTAGGTGAAGTATGTCAGAGGTTCCTAGATTAGGCTCCAACCTTTATTAAGGAGGCTTTGGTAACAATACTGAGTTTGTGGGATGTTATTTCCATGACTAGCAGTATAACAGGCTAATAGCTGTGGAGGGTCACAGGATCATGATCTTTGAAAATCTCTATTTCCACAATAACTCTGTGTGTAGCTAACAATTTTTGTTTTAAAAACATATAGCGTGGGACCAAGAGCAGGAATTTTTTCATTAGAAGGCCTTGGACAACTTATGAACATTATGATTGGTTCATAAACTTTATAAGTCATGAATTTGAAAAGTCTCTAAAGGAGTCTCTCAAGACACTATGCAAATATCTATTGATTTTAACTTGGCTGGACTAGAGAGCCTTTTTGTGGAGGAGGCCCACTTACAGTGGACTCATTTGAAAGAGTGACATTTTTTTGATTTTTTTTTTTTAATTTTAAAGATAAAAGGAGGGAAACATTAACAGACATACAACATTTTACAACATATCACAAGCACAATACAGACAATACAGAGTTACAAACAAAGTGGTAAGGAATTAACAATGGTGGTTGTATTACATATTGATATCTTGAAAGAGTGACATTAATGAAGTGAAATAAAATTTACAAGTGAAGAACAAATGAAAAACTGTGTTGTCATTTGGCGTTGAAAGCAAACTGAAGCTGAGAGGCTATTAAGATAGGAACTGAAGAGGACATGACCAAGGCTATAATATCAAATTATTTACCAGTTATTGAGTGGAGTTAATAATTTTAATGATATTGGGATATAGCAGACATAATATATAGGAGGAGAAGAGCAATGTTGTAGCAATCTACTACATATTATTTTTTTCTTGCTTTAAGAATATGAAATATTGGACAATTTAATGAAGAAATAGTAGGAATAATTACCCCTTCAGGTTTTAAAGACTAAGTTTTAACCCCTGTAACACCCTATTTTTCTGACATGTAGTAAGTGTGCATATTAATGGGGTACAGTGTATGCAATGTATCTGGGGTAAAAACCATTTCCATTTCCATTTTATTTTTTCAGTAGAGAACCTACAAATTCTTCTCCCAATCTTTTATAAAATACATGATAAAATGTGAATAAAACCACAATGTGCTATAGAATATTAAACTTTACTCCTTATATATACCTATATTCTGGTACCCATTGTCCAACCTCCTTTTATCTCCATCCTTCTACCCTTTCTAACTTCTACTTATCACTATTATACTTTCTGCTTCTATGAAATCAACTTTTTTACCTTTCATATATGAAGGAGAACATTTATATTTCTGTGCCTGCCTTATTTAACTTAACATAATTTCCTCCAGTTTTGTGCATGGTGCTGCTAATGACAAGGTTTTATTCTCTTTATGACTATTGTGTAAATATACCACATTTTATTTATTTATTGGTTGATAGACACCTTAGTTGATTTCATACCTTGACTGTGAATAATTCTGCAATAAATGTGAAAATGCAGGTCTCTTTAATATCCTGATTTCATTTCTTTTACATAAGGACTTCATAATGGGACAGCTGTATCATGTAATAATTTTGCTTTTTATTTTTTTATTTTTATTTTTTATTTCAAAAAATAAAAGAAGGAAAACATATTAACAGACAGACATCCATTCACAAAGTAGCATAAGAACAATACAAACGAAAGTGTTACAGACAAAGTTGTAGGAAATTATCAATGGTTGTTGTATTACTTATTGATATCTTCAAAGTGGTTTCTCAGGAAAACAAATGGAGACATACAAGATTGATCAAACAAGTAATCATTAACTGTTCCTTTCTGTAGAGCAATAGAAGACAGTAGTACAACTATGTTAGCTATCCTGTATATACATACTTACATAATTTCCCCTTCTTTCACTTTTCTTTTCCCGCACCCCATTTGCCCTTTACTTTTGAGCATTTTCCTTTTGTAAATGTTCAACATCATTAGTCATTCGAGAAATGCAAATTAAAGCAACATTGAGATTACATCTCACCTCAGTAAGAATGGCTAGCATTAAGAAATCAACCAATAACAAATTCTGGCGAGGCTATGGAGAAATAGGAACCCCTCTCCACTGTTGGTGGGAATACAGACTGGTGAAGCCACTGTGGAAATCAGTTTGGAGATTCCTCAGAAAACTAGGTCTCGAGATCCCATTCAACCCAGCTATTCCCCTTCTGGGTATTTTCCCAGAAGATCTGAAAACATCATATCATGGCAATATATGTGCACCGATGTTCATAGCAGTGCAATATGTAATTGCTAAATTGTGGAAGCAACCCAAGTGTTCGTCCACTGAAGACTGGATAAAAAAATTGTGGTCCCTTTATATAATGGAATATTACTCAGGTATAAAGAAAGATAAACTCAAGGCTTTTATAGGTAAATGGTCACAACTAGAGATCATACTCATAAGTGAAATAAATCAGACCTACATGTGTAAGCATCATATTGTCTCACTAGTGTAAGACCTGAAAGAGTGAATAAATCTAGGAGGTATGATAGACATTGCTTTTTTGTTTTTTGAGGAACTTCCATACTGTTTTCCATAATGGCTTTATCAATTTATATCCCTACCAACAATGTATAAGAGTTCTTTTTTCTCTGTAAGTTTAACTTACATTGATTGATATTAACTATTTTAACAGGAGATAAATGAGAAATCTTTTTATCAAGTCAACTTTTAAATATTATATACTTCATTTCATTTATTACACATACTATTTGAGTATCTAAGCCACTGTTGGACATTTAGCTCAGTGGGTACTATAATAATGGGAACTATAGGCAAGGTTCCAGTCAAAGTGAAGCATATCTGATTTTCTTTTATATTGTATTTCACTATTTTCTTAAATTAGAGGTGGTACACTATTTAAATTAAGTGGGATGGCCAAATCTAACTATAACTTGAATTCTAGTTGTGATTAAATACACAAAATTGTATGAATTGATGCATTTTAGCAAAATGCTAAAATTAATTTAAATCCTATACTATAGGGGTAGAAAAGCCTGTCAGTTCCCTTTTCAGTTTTATTTTTATGTTTATTATATAAGTCTCAGTAAATTTTGGATGTCCAATTGGATCAAATTATAAACTGTTATTTTAATACTATATATGTATATATACACACACTATAATTTATACCTTATTTATTTACATTTTATTATTACTGTGTGTTTTTATTATTATATCTTTATTATTATTTCATTCTTGAACAAAATCTTTTAGAATGGCTTATGTCTCTAAGTGGGTAGTTTTTGTTTAGTCTTTTTTCTGTCCCTCACCATTTTAACCATATGTATGTCCACCAAGAAAACTAGTGGCCCAAAGATACCTGTTTCTCTTCTTTCCTTTTAACTATTATTCCTTTTCCCATTTTAAAAGCTTTATTTCCATTTTTTTTCATTTCTCTTT
>NW_004955591.1:752633-766047 GCF_000276665.1 Chinchilla lanigera
AACTGGCTGCCTGGGCGCAAGGCGCGGGGGGCTGGGGGAGCCTGCTTGGCCGGCTCCGAGGGCCTGCTCGCCCTGCCCGTCCCCTGGGCCTCCCTGCGCCTAGAAACTCAGTCTGCAGTGTCACCGGGGTCTTTGTTCTCGCGTCCTTGTTCTTTAAATTCTTGTTTCCCTGGCGTCTGCCCTCTCTCATCTCTTATTCCCTTCCCATTTGAAAAGTTTATCCTACTTCCTAATATGTACCCTCTGTTTTGCTCCTTATTTCTACTTTGGGTTTCTCACACACGAGACAACGTGATACTTAATCTTGAGTGTCTAATTTATTTCACTTAAGATTATGATCTTGAAATGCATCTGTTTACCTCAAAATGCTTCAAGTTCAACCTTCTTTGTGGCAAAATAGTACTCTACTGTGCATTTTCTTTATCCATTCATCTGTTTATGATCATACGGGTTGTTTCCAAGAGTTAGCTATTATAAATTGTGCTTCTATAAACATCGGTGTGCATGTATCAATGTGGTATGATGAGTTTAACTCTTTGGAGAATATACCTAGAGAGGGAATAGCTGGGTTAAATAGAACATCTAGTTTTAGTTTTCTTTTTTTTTAATGCAACTATTTTACTAGAAGATTCTGTACATCAGGGAAGCATCTGAAAGTATAATATACAAGACATTTCTTCTTTACATTATGATTTGTGAGCTTCCCTCTTAAACAGAAAAGGAACATAAAATCTGTTTTTATACATAGAAAAACAAAACAAACAACTGAATGAACTTCACCCCCCATACCTTGTTTCAAAAGAACATGAATGAGATGAAAAATGAACCAGAATTTTTGATGCCACAGAGAAGACAGACAAGTAGCTTTGAAAATCAAATTCTGTTTGAAGCTTGGCATATTAAAGGGCAGAAAGCCAGTGACAAAAGGGTTTGAAAATGTCATCTCAAGACACAGAGAATGTGGAAATAGGTGAGTCTCCAAAACCATCAAGACAGAATGATGAGAAGTCAAGTTAGTGATTAATGTGGCCACCTTACATCAAAACCTCTAATAGACTGAGTCCTTCATCTTTCCCAGGTACCCAAGCAGTAATAAGCTTGAAGCACATGTTCCAAAATTGTTTCCACAGCCATAAAATATTTGACAGTAACTAAGAACACAACTCCCCCAATTGCCTTTAAGGTCACTTTAGTTTTTTTTTAATGTGATATTCTGATTCTTTAGGAAGTTCTGATGTAGACATGAAAAGAGAGAAATCTGCCAAATGATCACATACTGAAAAATGGCAGATACTATAGAATAATTCAGAAGAAATTTATGAAACAGCCACAATTTTCTGTATATTAAAGTGAAGGAAGAAAAGCCACATTGATTAGTTAAACAGAAGCTATTTTTTCATGGACAGGAATTGAGAAGCAAATAGTGCAGCAGTTGATTTTCAATGAAAATCAATAACACTGATCAGACCCATTTTAGGAAACTACACTAATATATATTGCAAATGTAAAATGTGGTCATGGCAGAGCAAATGTTTAGGCACTAACCATACTGGCACTGTGTGCCAAAGGAAAGTTGAATGAGGAGGAAGCTGCCAGAGAGTCAAGGAGAGGACAGTGTGGGAGTGAAGAGGGAATGTGCAGCAGGACAGGACAAACAGCGTCGAGATGAGATGGGCAGAGAGTCATGACTGTGCCTCTCCTTCACACTTCTGCAAACACTCCTTTATAGCCAGCTCCTCATACCCCTTAGGACCTTTCTAGGATTCTGGTTGGAAATGTGAAGTCAACAGCACAGAAGTGCTCCCAGCACACAGAGTGCCCACAACTCTGTTTACTGGGGAGAACATATCTATTGGTTGAAGTGATTTACAGAATCATTTGGTGCAATAAAAATAAAGCAGCCTATACAATTTAAGCCACAAGCCAGTTTTATGCCAAGTTGGCATTAATGTTGAGGCCTTTTCCTTATTTTTGTATGTAGAAAATATATGTGGTTTCTCATTTGATCAACTTGTGTTCTAGTTGCAGCTCAGTCTGTCTAGTAGACAGGAAAAGCATAAAATCCCAGTACTTCGTCAAGATCACCTTCAAATAAAAATCAAGTTGACAAGTGCCAAAAAAGGAGGAACATGTCATATCCTGAGCTTCTTCTCAGGCTTGAGTGCAAAAGAGGACTATGCTGCTGTGTCACAAGAGGTTTAATGCAATGCTTTCAGGTGACAGGCCAGTATAGCATAAAGACTTACCCTGGAAGTTGGAACCCATTTACCAAAAGGTGGCATCTCCACACGGCTTTTCCTACCACCAACTTTCCTACCACCAACATTGTTTCCTACCAGCAACAATGCTATCCCCAAATAGCATTGTTCCTGCTATTTGATAGCAGGAATTTAGTGCCTACACAAGTGTGTCTCATGGTTACAGGAGGGCAGGTAAGACTAAAGGTGCAAACTGCACCTCAGCACAGACAGTCAGTTTGAGGCAGGGTTGTGATGCAGCCAATAAAACTTGAAACCTGCAAGTGGTCCAGAACTTTGGTGACTGTGAGGGAAAAATCTTCAATAGCTGCAATGAAAATTTCAAAAGCACTGACAGAGTGTTCAGTTCTGCCCCATGAGCAGCACATGAGAATCCATTCCAGTAAAAGGCTACATTCATGCTGTTTACTCCATAACCAGATCCCAGAGAACAGAATTCTGGCTGTGCTGGAAAGTGCTGAAGTTCCCTTTGTAGGTCACTCTGGAGACAAGCTGCAAAGCAACCTTTTTTGGGGGGAGTCATTTAGTTTATCTCTCAAACTTGAGGATCACAGGTGATGGTAGAAATGTTTGCTGTCTTCATGAACCTCCATCTCTGAGCTTTTAAATTCATTTAATTTTTTATAGCAGCTTTGTCAGCAGGGGTCAGTTTGATTCAAGGTTTGTCAGCTTGCCAATCATAATCTTGAGCATCTGTTACCTCCACATATTCATTAAATCTCAGAATCTTCTTGGCAAGGAGTTCAGCCACAGTAGGCCTTTGACTAGGGTTTCTAGTGAGCCAACATTTAATTTCTCATTTTTCTGCCTGCCAATCAGTTTCATTTTTAGGTTGCAGTATGTTGCATTGTTCCAGTTCTTCCAGCATGGGTCTTTCATTCAGCCCCTGGATCAGTGTGTTCCTAATCTGGTGCTGTATTTCATTCCACTCCTCCTTGCTTTTATGAGGCCAAGAATTCAAGTTCAACTGTAGATCACTGGATCTGTGACTCAAATTCATTGCCAATGTGTCTTTTCTCTTCACTTTGTTGGCCATGGCACTTTGATGGCTTCCATCTTCCACCTCTTCATCTTGGTACTGAATGGGAGCCTCTGAATCTGAGTACCTCTTCTTTTCTTCCTGTTCCTCCTGCAGAAACTGTGGTAGATGAGGAATGACTGAGGTAGATGTCACGTCTTCAACAAATGCCAATGTGCAGGTTTGCTCCTCTTCTTCACCATCTGGAACTATCAGCATTTCAATAGTGATGGGAAGTGATCTGGTCTGACCCAGTGTACTGCCATCCTCGTAAAAGTTGTTCCTATTCTCAAGGAGCAATGAATGAGCTCTGTGAGAACCCTCCAAGGGAGGAGTTATTAGGAAGGGGGCTGGTCAAGGCCTGCTGAATTCAAACATGTAGTGGGAGCAGGAGTAGCCTAGAGGGTATGTGGGACTCCCCAAAGCTCTTGTCCAGAATCCTCTTGGTGACTCCCTTTTTCTGATCTTGCTGGGGAACCTCCTGGTTCATATCTAAGGAAAGCAGAAACTCAACTTGTGGAACAACTTTAAAAGTCTTTGCAGGGAATGGAGGGGGCCATGGAGGCTCTGGAGGTCTGGAGTAGGCCATGGCTGGGATGAGGAAGGATGTGGGGCCGTCGACAGTAGTTTGCAGCCCACAGCAAATATGCCCTTCTCTCTTTGATCACTTGGTGTTTTTGAGATAGAGGGGGCACCAGACTCTGAGGTGGGTATGAAGGTTGCTGAAATTTCTTTATTAGGTGATAAGTGTGGGGATGGTTTTCATAATGTACTATTGTTTATTGCTTGGGACAGTTATGCAATAACAGGGTTGATATTTCTGTGAGCTGGCTTAGGAGGAGGGATGGGGGCTGGTTGGCAGGGACGATATGAGTAAGGTTTGGGGTAGCAGTAGTGTTAGCACTGGCAGGAGCAGCAGGCAGAGTTCTAGGTGCTGGTGAGGGGTGATGAAGGAGTTAACAGTCTTTATTAGGTTTGTGGCAGCAGTGGTGGCAGCAGGTGTTATGGTGGTGGAGGATGTAGCAGTGGAGGAAATGGACCCTGTTGTGCTGCCAGAAGAAGTGGCACCTTTTGTTTGCCCTTCAATTGTTTCATGAGAGGAGGACAAGGGTCTTTTATTTGCTATGAAGGAGCTTTTAAATTTGATGTGATCCCATTTGTTGACTCTTTGTAATACTTCTTGTGCAACCAGTATTTTGTTCTTTGCCTACACCTATGTCTTCAAGAGTTTTTGTATTCTATCTTCAAGCTGATTGTTTCTGTTTTAATATTTATAACTTTGATCCACTGTGGTTTTAGTTTAGTGTGTTGTGAGAAATATGGGCCCAGTGTTGATCTTTGATATGTGGAAAGCCAGTTTTCCCAGCACCATTTGTTAAAGAGATGATCTTTCCTCCAGTGAAGGTGTTTGGTACTTTTGAAAAGATAAGTTAGCCGTATGTGCCTGAAGTTGTTTCTGCATCCTCTATTATAGTCCATTGGTCCACAAATCTGGGTTTTTTGCCAATATCATGCTATTTTTATGACTATATCTTTGCAGTATAATTTGAAGTCCAGGACTGTGATGCCCCCTGCCTTACCCTTGTCACCCAGAATTGCTTTTGCTATTTTGGGTCTCTTCTGGTTCCATATGAGTTTTAGGACTGTTTTTAGTCCTGTGAGGAGTACTATTGGTATTATGATTGGGATTGCATTAAATATGTATAGTAGTTTTGGAAGTGTGGTCATTTTTACTATATTCATTCTGCCTCTCCAGGAATAGGCAATATCTTTCTATTTTCTGATATCCTCTTCAATCTTCTTTTCCAGAGTACTATATTTCTCAGTATATAGACCGTTTTCTTTCCTTTGTTAGGTTGATTCCCAAGTACTTCATTTTTGGGGATGCTGTTGTGAAGAGTGTTTTTTTCCTAATTTGTCTGCTTGTGAGTTTGTTGTTTGTGTCCAGGAATGCTATTGATGTTGGAGTGTTGACTTTGCATCCAGCTATGCTATTGAATTTGGTTACTGAATCTAGAAGAATTTTGGTGAAGATTTTGGGTTGTCTATGTAGAATATCATGTCATCTGCCATAATGATATTGTAACTTCTTCTTTGCCTTTCCTAACTACTTTTATTTCTCTCACTTTTCTAATTCCTTTCACTAATGTTTCCTGAACTATATTGAATAGGAGTGATGATAGTGGACATCTTTGTCTTCTTCCTGATTTTAGAATGAAAGCTTTCAACTTTTGTCAATTTGGTATGATGTTGGCTGTTGGTTTGTCATAGATGGCTTCTATAAGATTGAGGTAAAATCAAGGTATTCTGACTTTCTGTAGGGCTTTTTTCATGAATGAGTGTTGGACTGTGTCAAATACTTTTTCTACATCTATTGAGATGATCATATGATTTTTGTCTCTGGCTCTGTTGATATGGTGTATTATATTTATTGATTTGCATATGTTGTACCATCCCTGCATTCTTAGGATAAATCTCACTTGGTCATGCTGTATCATCTTTATGATGATTTGCTGCAATGAGGATTTCTGCATGTATGTTCATTAGGGAGATTTGCTTGGAGTTCTCCTGTTTGGTTGTGTCTATCTCAGGTTGTGGTATCATGGTAACACTTGACTCCAGGAATGAGTTAGGGATTAGTGCCTCCCTTTCAATTTCATTAAGGAGTTTGTGAATCATTGGCATTAAATCTGCTCTAAATTTCTTCTAGAATTCAGCAATGAATCCATCAGGACCTGGGATTTTATTTGTTGGTAAGTTTTTAATTACATTTTCAATCTCATTAACTGATATTGTATTATTCAGAATTTTTATATCTTCTTGATTCAACTTTGGTAATCACACATACGTAGGAGTCTGTCCATTTTTTCTGTGTTTTCCATCTTATGAGAATAAAGATTTTCAAAGTAGGTATTGATGATCTTCTGAATTTCCACAGGATCTGCAGTGATTTTATCCTTTTCACTCATCAACACATGAATATGAGTCTTTTGTTTCCTTTTCCTGATAAGATTGACTAAGGATTTATCAATTTTATTTATTCTCTGGAAGAACCAACTCTTTGATTCATTAATTCTTTGTGCTGTTTTCTTACATTAATTTCTGCTCTGACCATTATAATTTCCTCCCTTGTATTAGCTTTGGGTTTTTTTGCTCTTCTTTTTTTAGAGCTTGAGGTGCAACATTAAGTTGTGTATTTATGCTCATTCTGTTTTCCTGATATAGAAATTTGCCCTTTATAAATTTTCCTCTTAGGACTGCTTTCACTGTGTCGCACAAGTTATGGTATGTTTTATCTGCTTTCTTGTTTAGTTGTAGATATTGTTTAATTTCTTCTTTAATTTCATCTGTGATGCATTTGTTTTTCAGGATAGTGTTATTTAATTTCTTTGTGTTTATGGAGTTTTTGTGGTTTCTTTTGCCATTAGTTTCCAGTTTCATTGTACCATGTTCAGATAATATGCATGATATTGTTCCAATTCCTTTGCCTTCACTTAAGCATGTTCCATGGCCTAGTATATGGTCTATTTTAGAGGACATCCCATGTGCAGCTGAGAATGTGTATTCTGATGATGCTGGGTGTATTCTGAATGAGTATTTTGAATGTGTACTCTAATGATGTGTATCCTGAGAACATCTACCAAGTCCATTTGTTCACAGGTTGGGTTCAGTTCTGACATTTCTTTGCTGACTTTTGTCCAGTTAATCTATCTATCTGTGGCAGAAATATAGTAAGTTCTCCCATGACAATTGTGTTATTGTTGCTCATTTGATTTTTCACATCTGTTAATATTTGTCTTATATATTGGGGTGCTCCTGTATTTGGTGCATACATATTTATGATTGTTATCTCTTCCTCTTGAATTTTCCCCCTAACAAGTTTTTAGTGACATTCTTTATCTCTTTTGGCCATTCTTGGTTTGAAGTTCACATTGTTTGTAAACAGAGTAGCTATCCCTGTTTTTTTCTGCATTCCTGTTGCATGGGTTATTGTTTTCTATCCTTTGATTTTCAGTCTATGAGTTTCTTTTTGAGTTAAATGGGTTTCTAAACTATTGACCTTGCAGGTTGTGTCTGGATTTTGCCTGTACCATGAACTGCCTGGGGACATTGGTCCACTGGACCGGGATTGTCACACCAGTGGAACCAGAGTATGGGCAGTATACAGCATATTGTTGGATCTTGTTTCTTGATCCATTCTACCAGTCTGTTTCTTTTGATTTGTGAATTGAGGTCATTTACATTGAAGGTTTTAACTGATATGTATTGGCTTATCTTTGTCATGTCATTTTCCTGCTGTTGGTTCCCTCCTTTTCCCCTCTGTTTAATTTCTTTCCCTGCATGCTGGTTTTTAATGTAGTTTTTGGAAGTGTGGTCATTTTTATCTCTGTCTAGAATATCATTCAGTATTCTTGTAGGGGTTGTTTTGGTGGTCATAGATTTCTTCAGTTGTTCTTTGTCATGGAAGTATCTTATTTCTCCAATAATTTTGAAAAATAGTTTAGCAGGGTACATCAATTTCAGCTGGAAATTGTTTTCCTTCAAGGCTTGAAATACTTCACTTCAAGCTCTTTTTGTTGAGAACTTTGCTGTGATTCTGATGCACTTTCCTTTATAGTTGATCTGTTTCTTTTTTTCTAACAGCTTTTAGTACTCTGTTGTGCTGAATTTCTGACATCTTGATTATTATGTGTCTTGTAGTTTTATTTTGGTCATGACTGTTTAGAATTCTATGTGCTTTATTATCGTATGTCAAATTCCTTATCCATGCTTTGGAAATTTTCCACCATTATCATACAGGGGAGAAAAGCCAAGTATATGTATGACATCCTGGTTAAAGTAGTACACTTAGGAATATTTTGTCTTTTTGTTGTTTTCTATGCTGATGCTTGCCAATTTCTTATGATAGCTTTTTCACTAGCATTGAGGTTTCCCTCAGAGATGTCTGTTACTCAGGGACATCCTCCAGATGTAGGTGGTTCTTTATAGCTATCCCAAGAACCTACTTCCCAATTTGTGCAGGACACAATGCTACTATTTGGTTCAGCAGCCAATTCTTTGGTACAGAGTTGTGGTAGTGATTATGAGTCCATACAGTCACAGTGGTATCATACAGGGGAGAAAAGCCAAGTATATGTATGACATCCTGGTTAAAGTAGTACACTTAGGAATCACAATAGTTTCAAGTACAGCTTAACTACTAACCTGCATTTGTGGGTGCCAGGGAAGTTAAGATGTGTAGAAGGAGAATGGAAAAGAAAGGAATAAAACAAAAAAGAAAGAAAGAATTAGATCCAACAAAGAGAAGGGAGAAAGGAAGAAAAATCCCAAAACAAAAATAACCACAAAATACAAAACAAAACAATATGAGTTTCAACCAGACAGGAAAGGGATAACCAATCAGACAAACAAGGGAGAATAAAAGTAGGATAATATCTCTGGTGTTTACAGTTCTGTGATAAGTCCCATGTCAGATCCTAGTGAGCGAGTACCCTGGGAGCTGCTGGTCCCGTGGTTCCAGTCCATGCTTTTCTTTCACCCAGACCCCCTAGTGGGTCGAAGGCTCAGGCAATCTGTGACTGCTACCCATCCGGCCTGCATCTGATTCCTGTATGTGTCCTGAACAGACTGGAGACATAGAATCAGTGGTTCATAAACTATTGACCTTGCAGGTTGTGTCTGGATTTTGCCTGTACCATGAACTGCCTGGGGACATTGGTCCACTGGACCAGGATTGTCACACCAGTGGAACCAGAGTATGGGCAGTGCAAGTGCCCTGAACTGCACGTGCCCTGAACTGAAATGCTGGATCAGACAGTCGTGCACGAGCCCTGAATTGCAAGGCAATGCTGGATCAGATGGTCTGCCATCAGCTGACATCAATGCCCTTGTCTGAACCTGGGATAACTAGATACAAATCAACAACTGCCAGAAAACCCAATACTAAGTAATGCTTCTCAAGGGTCACTGAGGGGTAAACCTGACCAACAGGAAAACTAGGGACACTAGTGGCCTTTGCTGTGCAGCCACTAAAGAGGGTAACTGAGCCTTCTGCGTCCGGTAGCGAACATGACAAAACAAAGGACTAAAACACAAGCCCAGAACTCCACCCTACTCAGAACAAGTCCAGGAGACATCAACATAGGAGAACTTTCTAAACACATGCCTGAAATAGCTGAAAAGATTGCAATGGAAGTAAAGAAACAACTCCATAAGGCCATAGAAGAGATGAGATCAGAAATGATCTGTCAGGCAAAAAACAAAATGACAATAATAATGAATGAACTGCTGAACACGTCTGAAGAAGAAACATAAAAAGTAGAAGAACAAAGGCAATGCACAGATGTGTTCAATGAAAAATGTAGAAAGGACTTAGAACGCATGAATGAGATTCAAAGAGACTTCCAGGAAACAAAGCTTCCACTGAAAGCTGCCAAAACCACTTGAATGAAGCTGAAGATAGAATCTCAGACTTTGAAGACAGCATGGCAGCTAGCGACCATGAAAGAAAGGATGTTGTAAAATCAGCAAGGATCCAGGAAAAGTCAATTTAACAGCTGCAAGACGAGGGAGACAGGAATAATGTATGTCTTATAGGAGTCAGTGAAACAGCAGGAGGCAACACAACTGACAGAAAAAGAAGATTTGCAGA
Source organism: Chinchilla lanigera (assembly GCF_000276665.1). NCBI lineage: Eukaryota > Metazoa > Chordata > Mammalia > Rodentia > Chinchillidae > Chinchilla > Chinchilla lanigera. The sequence continues at coordinate 762,562 of NW_004955591.1, forward strand.
AATAATAACTGAAAATTTCCCAAGCATGGAAACAGAACCTGATATACAGGTAAATGATGCATATAAAATTCCAGCCAACCACAAACAAAATAAAAATACACCCAGACATATAATAGTCAAGTTCTCAGATCTCCAGCAAAAGAACGGAATATTAAAAGCTGCTCGAGAAAAGAAACAGATTACCTATAAAGGGAAGCCCATCAGAATCACAGCAGACTTCTCAGCACAAACCATCCAATCGAAAAGAGCTTGGAGTGAAGTATTACAGGTCCTAAGACAGAACAGCTTCCAACCAAGACTGACGTACCTGCCAAACTATCCCTCAAATTCAACGGAGAAATAAAATATTTCCACGACAAAGAACAATTGAAGAACATCATGAGTGCCAAGCCAGCATTAAAAAGAGTACTAAAAGATATTCTAGACAGAGAAAAATCTGACTGCAATTTGAAGAACAACAGTAGGAATGAAACGTCAAGAAGAGGAAGCAAGTAAACAGGTAGAAAAAGTAGGACATCAACGCAAGTAAATAACATGATAATGATAAATCAATACGTATCAGTTATAACTATAAATGTAAATGGCCTCAATTCTCCAGTCAAAAGAAACAGACTGGCAGAGTAGAATAAAAAGCAAATCCAACGATACCCTGTATACAGGAAACATATTTCACTGAAAAGGAAATCCACAGACTAAAACTCAAATGATGGAAAACAATCCTTCATGCAACAGGAACCCAGAAAAAAGCAGGGTTAGCTATTCTGTTTGCAGACACTGTAAACTTCAAACCGACAACAATCAAAAGAGATAAAGAAGGTCACTACATACTGGTCAGGGGCAAACTGCAAGAGGATGAGATAACAATCATAAACATGTATGCACAAACTATCAGAGCTCCAAATTATATAAGACAAATCTTAACAGGCATAAAAACCCATACAATTAATAACACTACTGTAACTGGGGACTTCAGCACCCCATTGACATAAAGAGATAGGTCAACTGGACAAAAAACCAGCAAGGAAATAACAGATCTGAACCAAAGCTGTGAACAAATGGACTCAGTAGATGTCTACAGAGTGCTCCACCCCACAACATCAGAATACACATTTTTCTCAGCTGCACATGGGTCTTTCTCTAAAATAGGCCACAAGTTAGCCCATAGAGCATACCTTCCAAAATGCAAAAGAATTGAAATTATCACATGCATATTATCTGACCACAGTGCAATGAAATTGGAAATTAATGACAAAAGGAACTCCAAAAGCTCCATAAACACTTGGAAATTAAACAACAACCTCCTCAACAACCAATGGGTCACAGAAGAAATTCAAGAGGAAATTAAAAAATACCTACAAACAAATGAAAATGTAAATACAACATACTGGAATCTATGGGCTTCAAGAAAAATAGTCCTCAGAGGGAAATTTATAGCACTGAATTCACATATAAGGATAACAGAAAGACAACAAATAAGTAGCCTAATGCTACATCTTAAACTTTTAGAAATAGAAGAGCAAACAGGCCCAAAGCTCAAAGAAGGGAGGAGATTACAAAGATTAGGGCAAAAATTAATGCAACTGAGACAAAGGAAACCCTCCAAAAAATAAATGAATCAAAGAGCTGGTTCTTTGAAAGAATAAATAAAATTGATACACCACTAGCCAACCTTATCAAGAAAAGGAAGGAAAGAACACAGATTCATGCAATGGGAAACGAAAAGGGTGATATCACTATAGATTCCATAGGAATTCAGGAGATCATTCATACCTACTTTGAAAATCTTCACTCTTATAGGACGGAAAACTGAGAAGAAATGGACAGATTCCTCGATACGTATGAATTACCAAGGTTGAGTGAAGAAGATATCAAATTCCTGAACAACCCAATATCAATTAATGAGATGGAAAATGTGATAAAAAGATACCAACAAAGAAAAGTCCAGGCCCTGAAGGATTCACAGCAGAATTTTACAAGAAATTCAGAGAAGATTTAATACTAACACTCCTCAAACTCTTCAATGAAATTGAAAAGGAAGCAATTCTCCCTAACTTATTTCTGGAGCCAAGCATCATACTGATATGATAACCAGGGAAAGACCCAACCAAGAAAGAGAACTACAGACCAATCTCCCTCATGAATATAGATGCAAAGATACTCAGTAAGATACTAGCAAATACAATGCAGCAAATTTTCAAGAAAATCATACATCACGAGCAAGTCAGATTCATTCCAAGAATGCAGATTTGGTTCAATATTCACATATCTATAAATGTTATAAGCCATATCAATAGAGCCAAAGACAAAAACCACATGAGCGTCTCAATAGATGCAGAAAAAGCTTTTGACAAGGTCCAACATGCATTTATGATAAAAACTCTACAGAAAACATGAATAAATGGTCTTTACCCTAACCTGATCAAAGCCATCTATGACAATCCAACAGCCAACGTCATTCTCAATGGACCGAAATTGAAAGCTTTTACTTTAAAATCAGGAACAAAACAAGGATGTCTGCTGTCACCACTCCTGTTCAATATAGTTTTGGAACCATTAGCCATAACAATTAGACAAGAGAGAGAAATAAAAGGAATAAGGATAGGAAAGGAAGAAGTAAAACTATCACTATTTGCAGATGAGATGATACTTTACATGGAACACCCCAAAAACTCCACAAGAAGACTCCTTGAATTAATTAACAAATTCAGCAGGGTAGCTGAATACAAAGTCAATCCCCCAATGTTGGTAGCATTCCTGTACACAAATAACAAACAGACTGAGAGAGAAATTAAGGAAACCATACCTTTCACAATAACATCCAAGAAATTGAAATATTTAGGAATCAAGCTAACAAAAGAAGTCAAAGATCTCTTCAATGAAAACTACAGTACTCTGAAAAAAGATATAGAAGAAGATTTCAGTAAATGGAAAAATATTCCTTGCTTATGGATAGGAAGAACCAACATTGTGAAAATGGCCATACTCCCAAAACTGCTGTACAGATTCAATGCAATTCCCATTAAACTACTAATAGCATACTTCACAGATCTCGAGGAAACATGCCTTAAATTCTTCTGGAAGCAGAGGAGACCCAGAATAGCAAAAGCAATCCTGGGCAACAAGGACAAGTCAGGTGGAATCACAATCCCTGACCTGAAATCATACTATAAGACTACTGTAATAAAATCAACCTGGTACTGGCTAGAAAACAGACCTGAGGATCACTGGAACAGACTGGAAGAAACAGCCACAACCAAAAACACACTCGGTCATCGAATCTTTGATAAAGGGGCCAAACAAACTCACTGGAAAAACGATAGCCTCTTTCATAAATGGTGCTAGAATAATTGCCTTGCTACCTGCCAAAGACTGAAAATAGACCCAAGTCTATCACCATGCACCAGAGCCAAGTCAAACTGGATCACAGATCTCAATATTAGAAGAGAAACACTAAATCTACTGGAAGAGAAAGTAGGTAAAAACCTT
>NW_004955591.1:766310-789264 GCF_000276665.1 Chinchilla lanigera
CAAAAGGCTTCTATCTAGAACATATAAAGAACTAAAAACGATCAGCCCCCGCAAATTCAAAGACCCAGTTCAAAAATGGGCACCTGAGATGAATACACACTTCTCAGACAAGGAAATACAAATGGCAAATAAATACATAAGAAAATGTTCAACATCATTAGTCATTCAAGAAATGCCAATTAAAACAACACTGATATTCCACCTTCCCCCAGTAAGAATCGCTAGCATTAAGAAATCTACCAATAACAAATGCTGGTTGAGGCTGTGGAGAAATAGGAACCCTTCTCCACTGCTGCTGGGAATGCAGACTGGTGAAATCACTGTGGAAATTAGTTTGGAGATTCCTCAGAAAACTAGGTTTAGAGGTTCCATTCAACCCAGCTCTCCCCCCGCTAGGTATTTTCCCAGAAGATGTAAAAATATCATATCAGAGAGATACATGTCCACCTACGTTCATAGCAGCACAATGTGTAATTTCCAAATTGTGGAAGCAACCCAAATGTCCATCCACCAAGTATTGGATAAGAAAATTGTGGTCCTTTTATATAATGGAATATTACTCAGCTATAAAGGAAGATGAACTCGAGACTTTTATAGGTAAATGGTCGCAACTAGACACCATAGTTATAAGTGTAATAAATCCGACATGCATGTGCAAGCACAGCATTGTCTCTCTAGTGTAAAACCTGAAAGAGTTAATTTAAAGTAGGAGATATGATGGACATTGTGAAATGATAGGAAAACACTCAAGGGTAAAGGGCCACTGGGTTGTGGTAAAAGAGAGGGGAAAGAAGGAGAAAATTTTTGTGTTTATATGCAGGATAGTTAACATAGTTGTTCTACTGTCTTCTATTTCTTTGCTGAAAGAAACTGTCAATGAGTCCTTGATTGATCAATATTGCATGTCTCTATCTGTTTTCATGAGGAAGCACTTTGAAGACATCAATATGTAATACAACAAGCATTGTTGATTTCCTACCACTTTGTTTGTAACTGTGGATTGTCTGTACTGTTCTTTTGCTATTTTGTAAAAGGTTGTCTGTCTGTTAATGTTGTCCTCCTTTTATTTTTAAAAGAAGAAAAACCTAGTAGGTAGTTAAATAAGGAGTTTCTGTATATAATATCATATTATATATAATAAATATAATGTAAATATAATGTCAATAGAAAGAATATCATCCCAGAATTTCATAATTACCACAGAATTTATGGAAGACTCAGCTTTCAAATTGTATGGTTTAGGCTGTTAATCTACAGTAACGCCAGACAAATGCAACAAACAACACTTGTGGCTAGAGTGCAAGAACAGCAGTAAGCAGAAATACTTCCAAGGTGTCTGCTATCTCAGAAATCCCATTTTAATAAGCCAAGAGCAGTCGAGTGGCATCTCATGCCAGTCTGAGGCCAAACTACCATGCCTATTGCACCAATTGTTTTAAAATTTAGTGAAGTACAAACATTGAAGGCAGAGAGGGATACAACTGTCTTTGAAAATCCAGTTTATTTCTCACAGTTTCCAAGTGGAAGGGATGTCCTAAACTACAGCGGGCCACACAGGCAACCCATGAGTTTTGTCACCAGGCCAAAGAATAGCGAAGAACTTTGGGAAAGATTTTATTGTGGTTTCCTTGAGAAGGCACACTCAAGGCAGGATTGGTTTGAACAATTGCAATCGGTATAGGAGTTGCCCCTAGCTGTCTGTTACCTTGCTCTGAGGGGATTAGAACAAGTATCTAGTATCTATAATTTAAAAGCTTGATTGAGGAAATGGACTCTAGATTGCTTGGTATATATTTGAAATGCACATTTCTGGGAGGTTTCCTCCCAAGCATTTAGAGTATATTTTAAAGCATCATGTTTACAAAAACTAGCAATATGATTAATACCAGCAGACAGAAAATTAAATAACCCAGAGAAATTCTTTAGACTGCAGTAAGGAGAGAAATTTATGGTACTTTTTTTGTCAACATTGCTCCTGGAAATTTTGCCTCCTCTCAGATATAAATGTTCCTTACTGCTCTGACAAATTTCTAGAAGCACTTTCAATACAAACTGCTAAGCTTCCCCCTATAACTCTGATCATGTAACTGCAGAGGGTGGACATAGATCTTGCATTATGCAAGCAGAATACCCTCAGATGTTCACATTCATGGCACTGATGGCCTTATGCCATAGACTAAAAGAGCTACTTGAAAGTGACTACCTTCACACAGTCCCCCTAAAACAAAGATCTGAACTAAATTATTTAGAGTACATTACTGAGCTTTGCTAACCTGTCTTGCTTTAGTGATGAATACACAATTTGGAGGCACTAAGAACTGTACACTATTTTCTCAGGGACACCACATATACCATTTGGTATTGAAGTTTTTTGTGTGTGCCCAGACTGTTATGGCACTATCTTAGCCATGGGAGATGTTCAGGTCAGTTTCAACTTACTAGAGAGAGTTCTGTTGTTCCTTGATTGATGCCACTGACCTTGTAATAATAATAATAATAATAATAATAATAATAAATCATTGGTGATCTATTCTCACAGACACAATAAGTTGAGTTGAGCACAGTTCAAGTCCTAAAGTACCAGCATAAGAGCTAAGGAAAGCAAGGCTGAAAACATAGTGGCAGATTGTAGTACAACAGAGCAGGAAGACACATTGAACAAAGCAGGAAAGAAAGAGTTGACTGTGTCCCTCCTTCTCCAACACCAAACACCGCAGTGTCAAGAGCAATTCCTCTCAGGTGTAGAAAAGGAAAATTAAGACCAGATCATAGATTTGAAACGCAGTACCAGGCCTTCCATGATAAAACCTAGGCTAAGAAATGGTCTCACAACCCCTATTGCCTGCCTGTGGAACTGTGTTAGGCCAGAAAACAGAGATTGCCTCTACTACTTTCCTGCTAATGTTAGGCAGCACAGTGGGGAGCAGGACTCTACCTGATGGTGAGTAGGACACAAAAGCTAGTGCAGAGCTTTGTTTGAGAGCATGATATTGGTATAAAACCCATAGATAGAACAAGGGAACAGAATATAGGAAGCAAAAATAATTCTAGCAATATTCAGTCACCTGACCTTTGTTAAAGGAGCTAAAAACTTACAATGGAGGAAAAATCACCTCTTTAGCAAATGGCTCTGGGAAAACTAGCTATCCATATTAAAGTCAAACCCATATCTCTCACTATGTGTTATACTAAAAGGAAAATGGATCAAAGATCTGAATGTCAAAACAGAAAACCTTCATTGGCTGGAAGAAAAACTTGGTAAATATCTTCAGGATGTAGAAATAGGCAAGGACTTTCTGAAAAGAACTACATAAGAAATAACAGCAAGAGTCAACAATCGGACTGTATCAAATTAAAAATTTTCAGATGTTGAGACAATATGACTTAATAGAGGAAGAGCCTCACTCAGAGCTATATAGAGAAATTCAACTAAAAACATACATAACTGGAAGAAAGGGGAGGGACATAGTTCCTAAAATAAAAGTCAATCTGAAATAAGAGGCTCATAGATCAAGGAATACATAGATAAAGGACTTAATAAAATGGCCAGGCAGCCCACCTGGCTGCCAGTGGGTCAATGGATCAGGCCAACTGTCCATACTTGGAATCAGGCCATACTTGAAATTTTAAAAGAAAAAAAATAGAGAAACTAAAATAGTGTAGATAACTCAAGCCACACAGAATAGACTTGGGATATAAGGTTTCCTGACTCTTCTGCCTTACTCTAAACAGAAGATGCTACAGCCTAGCAGTAAATTCTGCTGACACACACAGGAGTGAGTGTTCTATAGGTTTATTTTCTTTCTTTCTTTTTTTTTTTTTTTTGCAGTACCAGGGATCAAACTCACAACCTTGCACTTGCCAGGCAGGCACTTATGCCACTGAGCTATATCCCCAGCACAGAGGAGTGAGTGAACTGCTCCCTGATGAGCTTCTTTCTTTTTCTTTCTTTCTTTCTTTCTTTCTTTCTTTCTTTCTTTCTTTCTTTCTTTCTTTCTTTCTTTCTTTCTTCCTTTTCCTTTCCTTATTGTTTTTCTTTTTTCTTTTCTTTTCTTCCCTTTCCTTTTGTGCACCAGACTGCTAACTAGAACCACTAGGAACAAGATTAAAGACTACAGGAGTGCATAGTAAATAGAACAGCTAACCCCTTTCCTGTGACCTGTGGCTAGAGAGGCACAGGAATTAAGTAGCCTTAGACCATGGGACTGTGCAGCCTTGGGCTGTCCCCATGCCAGTGACAAGTGCAGAAAGGCATTCCACATCATCCTACCCACCTCACCTGATGAAGTTATAGACTGCAGAAGGGGTGGGAGGCAGTGGAGTGAACCTTGTAAAGCAATGAGTGGAAAGTTAGCACTAACCCTTGGGAAAGGAGTAAGAATTAGGACTCAGTATCTGTGAATGGCAACAGCAGGATTAGAGGACCAGACCACTTCACAGTATCCCACCCCACCCTACAAAAAATCACCTGAAAGGACAGAGACTTGCCAGTGGAAGAGAAACAGATGCCTGAGCAAGGACCAGGAGTAGCCAACAGTGCTTGAGCCTGGGAACAACCCAGTGTCTCTGGAAGCAACATAACAATGAAGAGAGAGATGCTGAGAGAAACAGGGTAAGGAAGCAGGCCACTAAGGGACACACAGAAAGTACTGGCTGAAGACTATGGCCCCAACCCACAACATCTGTAAGACAAGACCAGCCTCAATTCCAGCCCAAACTCTACTACACGCTTGGCAGTGTTATTAAGTAGTTTTCAGCTCTCAGTGGACACAGAGAAATTTTGTTTTTTATTTTATTTTATTTTATTTTATTTTATTTTATTTTATTTTATTTTTCTTCTTTCTTTGCTGGTTTGTTTCCCTTTCATCTTTTGTCTTTTATCTACTTTTTTTGTTCTAATCTATTTATCTTATTTCCTCCTTTCCTCAATTTATCTCTCTAGATTTAATCATATTTTCATAAGAGAGACTAATCTCTGAATTTTTCTGGTAAACTTCAATAATTCCTTTCCTACTCCTTCATTCTTTCTCTTCTGCCCTCTCCTCTAGTTTCCCAAAGCCTGTGTGATCATCCTTTGCCCTCCAACTTGCCTTCTATTTTATTTCTTTTCAGTTATCTGTGTTTTATCAACTAACCTTCTTAAATTTCCCCACCACAGGGCAAGACTGCTCTACCAAGAGGAAATATGTTGCATACAAATGGCCAATTTATGATCAGTTCTGTTATAAACTGTAGATTTTGCTTCTATGATTTAAGGTACAAAATTCATCATTACCAAAGTTTGTCAGTTTCTAAACCATGCACGATGCTATTGTTAATGCTAATTACACTACTTTAGCTAGGATGTCATATCTGGTGTACTTGGTTGCTCTCCCATCTGCAGCAATACTGAGAAGCTCACCACAGCCCAAACAGATTCAAACATGTCACTCTTAATAAATTGGGAAGGTAGGATCTTAGGACAGACACAAACCAAGAATCTCCTACACATAGAAGACATCCACAAAGAACATACTTATCCTAGAGATGCCTTGATACTAGTGGTAAAGCTACTTACTACACAAACTTACAAGAATCAACATAGAAAACAAAATAAAAAGGGAATTTTAAGGGAAAATGACAAGATGTAGAAGCAAAATGCAACCACAGACCTCCAGTTCGCACAGAACAAGTCCATGAGACAATGACATAGAGGAAAATGGAAGACACACAACTGAAACTTGGAAATAATAGCAACTGAAGTAAAAAAACACATTCATGAGGCTATGAAGGAGATCAGATCAGAAATAATCTCTCAAGATAAAAAAGACAGCAATAATAAAAATTACTCATTGAATCTAGCATAGATATAGATAAAAAATAGAGGACCAGGAGCTGCCTGGAGACACTGGATTAGGTGGTCCATGCTTGGTAACCACTGCAGTTTGTGTCTGGGCCCTGTCTTCTATATCAGCTGTCTGGAAACCCCAGACACTGAGGCCCATGATCTGCCATCATGACAATTTGTGGGTGAGCCCTGAGAGAGCCCAGAATACTCTGTCAACTTCCTGGAGACAATAGAACAGGCAGCCCATGATCACACCTCCATTGCAGTCCACATCTGGGTCCTGCATGCACCTTCAGCTGCCTAGGGACACTGGACCAGGTGGTCCACAGTCCAGTCTCATAGCTATTCATGTCAGAGACCTGGGAGAGATGAGTACACTCCACAAACTGCCTGGTGAGCCTAGACTGAGCAACCCATCTCTATGGCCACTGAGGGGGAAGTCTGACCCACAGAAAAACTAGGCACTAAAGACTTTGGAGAGCTGCCAGAGAAGAGTGAGACTGAGTGCTCTGCAGGCAGCATCAAAAATGACAAGACAAAGGACCAAAATGCAATCTGAAAACTACACCCCACTCAGAACAAGTCCAGGAGACACTGACAGGAGAACTTGGTAATCACACACCTTAAATATCTGAAATGATTGCAACAGTAGTAAAGAAACAACTCAATCAGGCCTAGGAGAAATCACATCAGAAATAATCTCCCAGGTAAAAAATGAAATGGCAACCATAATGAAAGAAGTGCTCAGCACATCTAAAGAAGACATATATAAAAAATTGAAGAGAATAGGAAAATGATGGAAATATTAAATGAACAATATAGAAAAGAATTAGAATGCATGAAACAGATTAAAAGAGATATTCAGAAAATCAAAACTTTCATCAAAAGCTGGCAAACCTGCTTGAATGAACCTGAGGATAGAATTTCAGATCTTGAAGTCAACACTGCAGGTAAAGATCACAAAAGGAATGATCCCTTAAAATTAACAAGAAACCAGGAAATAGCAATTCGACAGCTGCAGGACAATGCAAAGAGAAATAATATAAGACTAATAGATGTCAATGAAAGAGCAGGAGGCAACACAAATGACATTAAAAGAATATTTAGGGGCTGAAACCCAGACATCTTCAGGAAGCCCAGCGAGTCATCACTGCACCTCCCTGACCACCATGTGAGGCAGGTGGAACCCCAGGAACCCTCTGGGGCCTTGGTGGCTACTTGCCACACCCATAGTGTGTCTGTGGGTGCTAGGCTGAACCCTGGACATCTTTAGGAACACTGGTGAGTCACGGCTGCACCTCCCTGACCAGTGTGTGAGGCAGGCAGAACCCTGGGCACCCTCTGGGGCCTTGCTGGTTACTCGTCACATCCATAGTGTGTCTCCAGGGGATGGGCTGAACCCTGGACATCTTTAGGAAGCCCAGTGAGTCTCTGCTCTGCCTCTCTGACCAGCATGTGAGACAGGCGGGACCCCTGGTACCCTCTGGGGCCTTGGTGGCTACTCGCCACACCCATAGTGTGTCTGTGGGTGCTAAGCTGAACCCTGGACATCTTCAGGAACCCTGGTGACTCACCACTGTGACTCCTTGGCTAGGGTACAAGGCAGGCAGAACCCCAGACACTCTCTGGGGCCTTGGTGGCTATTTGCCACACACACAGTGTGTCTGTGGGGGATGGGCTGAACACCAGACATCTTCAGGAAGCCCAGTGAGTCATCGCTGTGCCTCCTGGACTAGCATGTGAGGCAAGTGGAGCCCTGGGCACTCTCTGGGGCCTCAGTGGCTACTCTCCACACCCATAGTGTGTCTGCAGGGGTTGAGCTGAACCCTGGACATTTTCAGGAATCCTGGCCAGGCACTGCTCTGCCTCTCTTACCAATGTGCAAGGCAGGCAGAGGCTTGGGCACCTTCTGGGGCCTTGGTGGCTACTCCCCACACAAATAGTGTGTGTGGGTGCTGGGCCGAGCCCAAACATCTTTAGGAACCCTGGTGAGCTGCTCTGGTGCCTCCCACACTAGAGTGTGAGGCATGTGGAGCCCTGGACAACTTCTGGGGCCTTAGCAGTCACTCCCAGAACAACCTTCATGCCCCTGGGAACCTAGCTGAAACCCGGACAGAGTCAGCGGCCTAGGGGAGTCCACCCTCACCCCTCCCTTACCAGTGTGGGAAGAGGGCTTTCTCCTGGGCAATATCTGAAGCATCGGTAAACATGACCTGCATCCCCCCTACTCTTTTGGAAGCTAGGCCGAACTCCAGATAACTTCAGAAACTCCAGTGAGCCTCCCCTACCCTTTCTACACATGCCTGGAAGCTAATTGAATGTGAGAAAGTTTGGAAACATCTAGGACCCCACCTTAACACCACTAACCAGCAGAGGAGCTGCACTGAGCACTGAGGATCATCAGACACTTGCCCTGCCACTCACATGCAATTGGGAAACACTGGATCTTCAAAAATGACAAAACAAAGGAGGAAAATGCAATCCCAGACCTCCACACCACCCAAACAAGTCCAAAGGACATCAACACAGAAGAGCCTGGAAGTCATACATCTGAAACTTCTGAAATGATAGCTGCTGAAGTAAAGAAAGAACTCCATCAGGCCATAGAAAACATCTGATCAGAAATAAAGTCTCAGGTGAAAAAAGAAATGACAACAATAATGAAAGAAATGTTCAGCATATTCCAAGATGACATTGACAAGAAAATAGAAGAGCATACACAACTCATGGAAACCAGTGAACAATATAGAAAAGAACTAGAATGTATGAAACAGATGCAAACAGATATCCATTGAAACCTGGCAAAATGGCCTGAATGAAGCTGAAGCGAGACTTTCAGACCTTGAAGACAGCATTGCTATCACTTAATGTGAAAGGAGGGATCTCTTAAAAACAACAAGGAACCAGGAAATAATAATTCAACAACTAAAAGATGAAGAAAAGAAGAATAATGTCAAATTAATAGGTATCAATGAAACAGCAGGTGTCAACACAAATGACATAAAAAGACTATTTGCAGAAATAATAGCAGAAAATTTCCCAGGCATGGTAAAAGAATCGGACATCCAGATAAGTAAAGCATATAGAACTCCAGTTAATCATAACAAAAATAAACCTACACCCAGACATATGGTGATCAAGATCCCAGAAACTCAACAAAAGCTCAGAATATAAAAAGCTGTTAGAGAAACAAATCACCTATAAAGGAAAGCCCATCAGAATCATGGTAGACTTCTCAATTTCTCATTAAGTCAAGAAGAGCTTGGAGTGAAGTATTTCAGGTATTGAAAGAAAGCAACTTCCAACCCAGATTGATGTACCCTGCAAAACTATCCTTCAAATGTAATGGAGAAATTATTTTCATGGAAAAGAACAACTGAAGAAATTCATAAGTGCCAAACCAATCCTACAAAGAGTAGTAAAAGATATTCTAGAAAGAAATAAAACAGACCACAACTTTAAGAACAACAGAAAAGAATCACTAAGCAGAGCTAGCAATTAAACAGAGGAAAAAAGAGGATCCAACAGCAGGAAAAGAGCATAACAAGAAAAGCCAGTATGTATCAGTTATAACTATCAATGAAAACGGTCTCATTGCACCAAGCAAAAGAAGCAGACTAGCAGAGAGGATCAAGAAACAAAATCCAGCTGTATGCTGTATACAAGAAACACATTTAATTCAAGAGGAAATTCATAGACTGAAAATTAAAGGATGGACAATACTCTATGTGACAGGAACCCAAGAACAAGTGGGTATAGCTATTCTTTTTGCAGACAACATGAACTTCAAACCAAGAACAATCAAAAGAGATGAAGAAGGTCACTACATACTTGTGATGGGAAAGCTTCAAGAGGAAGAGATAACAATCATAAACATCTATGCACCAAATATAGGAGTATGCAACTATAAGGCAAATTTTAACAGATATTAAAAATAAAATAAGCAGCAACATGATCATAAGAGGGGACTTTAACACACTAATGTCACAAAGAGATAGATCAACTAGACAAAAAATCAGGAAAGAAATAACAGCTTAACCAAACTTGCACACATTTGGACTTAGTAGACCTTTACAGAGTGTTCCATCCAGCAGCGTCAGAATACACATTTTTCACAGCTGCACATGGGATGTTCTCTAAAACAGACCATATAATACTACATAGAACATGTTTAAGTACATGCAAAAGAATTGAAATTATCCTATGTATACTTTGGACCATAGTGCAATGAAGTTGGAAATTAATGACAACAGAAAACACAAAAACTTCATAAACACTAGGAAATGAAATAATATCGTCCTGAAAAACAAAAGGGTCACAGATGAAATCAAGGTAGAAATTAAACACTATTTACAATCAAATGAAAATGTAGATACAACCTACAGGAACTTGTTGGATGCAATGAAAGCAGTCCTCAGAGGGAAATTTATAGCAGTGAATTCCTACCTCAGAAAAACTGAACAAGCACAAATAAAAAATCGTATGCTGCACCTCAAGATCCTAGCAAAAGAACAGAAAGTCAAACCCAACACCCAAAGAAGAGAGGAAATTATAAAGCTCAGGGCAGAAATTAATGCAATGGAGAATAAAAAAACAATACAAAGAATTAATGAATGAAAGAGTGGGTTCCTTGAAAGAAGAAATAAAATTGATACACCCCTAGCCAACCTTATCAAACAAGGAAAGAAAAAACTGAAATACATACACTAAGGATGAAAGGGGTGAAATCACAACAGATGTGGAAGAAATTCAGAAGATCAGCAATACCTACTTTCAAAATCTTTACTCTCGTAAGATGGAAAACAGAGAAGAAATAGACATTTTTCTAGATACATATGAATTACCAAAGCTGAATGAAGAAGATATAAAAATCCTGAATAACTCCATATGAGCCAGTGAAATTGAGGATGTAATAAAAAATTTGCCAATGAAGAAAAGCACAGGTCCTGATGGATTCAGTAGAATTCTACAAGAAATTTAGAGAGGATTTAACAATTCTTCTCAAAATCTTTAATGAAATAGAAAGGGAAGGAATTATCCCCAACTCATTCCTGGAGACAAGTATTATCCTGATACCAAATCCAGAGAAAGACTCAACCAGAAAAGAGAACTACAGGCCTAATGAAGATAGATGCAAAAATTCTCAATAAAATACTAGCAAACAGGGGCTGGGGATTTAGCTCAGCAGCAAAGCGCCTGCCTGGCAAGCGCAAGGTAGTGAGTTCGGTTCCCGGTACCGGAGAAAAACCAAAAAAAAAAAAAAAATACTAGCAAACAGAATACAACAGATCATGAAGAAGATTATACACCATGACCAAGTGGGACTGATCCCAGGAATACAGGGATGGTTCCTTATAGGCAAATCAATTAATGTAATACACCATGTCGATAAACCAAGGACAAACATCACGTGATTATCTGCATTGATGCAGAAAAAGCCTTTGAGAAAGTCCAACACTCATTCATGATAAAAACCCTACAGAAGATAGGAACAGAACCCTTTACCTCAAGCTGATCAAAGCCATCTATGATAAACCAATGGCTAACATTATAGTAAATGGTCAAAAATTGAAAGTTTCCCTTTAAAATCAGGAACAACACAAGGATGTCCACTCTCACCACTCCTATTCAGTATAATTCTGCTAATATTAGCTAGAGCAGCTAGATGAGAGAGAAATAAAAGGAATAAGGATAGGAAAAGAAGAAGTGAAATTATCATTATTTGCTGATGACATGATACTACATAGAAGATCCCCAAAACTCCACAAAAAGGCTTATGGATTTAATAACCAAATTCAGTCGTGTAGCTGCATACAAAGTTAACACCCAATAACCAATAGTATTCCTGTAAACAAGCAACAAGCAGACTGTGAGAGAAACTAGGGAAACCACACCTTTCACAATGGCATCTAAAAAGATCAAATTCTTAGGAATCAACCTAACAAAAGAAGAGATCTATATAGTGAAAAATTATAGTGCTCTGAAAAAAGAGATTGAAGAGGATATAAGAAAATGGAAAGATATTCCTTGCTCGTGGATAGGAAGAACCAACATTGTGAAAATGGCCATACTTCCAAAATTGGTGTACAGATTCAATGCAATCCCAATTAAAATACCATTAGCGTACCTCACAGATCTAGAGAAAACATTTCTAAAGTTCATCTGGAACCAGAATAGGCCTAGAATAGCAAAAACAATCTTGGGAAACAAATGAAAGGCAGGAGGCATCACAATTCCTGACTTCAGATTATATCACAAAGCTACTATGATAAAATCAACGTGGTACTTGCACAAAAACAGACCTGAAGTTCAATGGAATGGATTAGGGGATACAGACACAACTACAAACACATTCAGTCACCTTACCTTTGACAAAGGGGCCAAACATGTTCAATGGAAGGAAGATAGCCTCTTTAATAAATGGTGCTGCAAAAACTGGCTTTCCACATGCCAAAGACTATAACTCGACCCATGTCTTTCACTATGCACTAAATTAAAGTCAAAATGCATCAAAGATCTAAATATCAAAACAAAAACACTGAATTTATTGGAAGAGACAGTAGGTAAACATCTTGACGATATTAGGGTAGGCAGAGAGTTCATGAACAAAACCAAATTGTACAGGAAATAATTCAAAGAATCAACAACTGGGATCTCATCTTATTGAAAAGTTTCTGCACATCTAAAGAAATCACCAATGAAGTAAAAAGAAAACCCATGAATTGGGAAAAAAATTTTAGCCACCTGCCCCTCAGACAAAGGACTTCTATCTAGGACATATAAAGAATTAAAAAAAAATCAGGCCTCCCAAATTAAAAAACCCAATCCAGAAATGGGCATGTGAGATGAATACACACTTCTCTAATGAAGAGATACTAATGGTGAATAAATACATGAAAAAATGTTCAACATCAGTAGTCACTCGAGAAATGCAAATTAAATCAACACCGACATTCCATCTCACCCCAGAAAGAATTGGTATCATCAAGAAATCAACCAATAACAAATGGTGGAGAGGCTGTGGGAAGAAAGGAACCCTACTCCACTGCTGGTGGGAGTGTAAATTGGTGAAACTACTATGGAAATCAATTTGAAAATTCCTCACAAAACTAGGTTTGGAAGCCCCATTTAACCCAGTTATTCCCCTTCTGAGTATTTTCCCAGAAGAATTAAAAACATACCACAGCGATATATGTGCACCCATGTTTATAGCAGCACAACTTGTTATATCTAAATCTTGGAAACAACCCAGATGCCCATCCACTGAAGCATGGATAAAAAAGGTGTGATATTTTTATACAATGGAGTATTACTCAGGTATTAAAAAAGATAAACTGGAGGCTTTTGTAGGTAAATGGATGCAACTAGAGACCATACTCATAAGTGAAATAATTCGGACCCACATGTGTAAACATCATATTGTCTCCTTGGTGTAGGAACATGAAAGAGTAGGTAAAACTCAATACATACAATAGATGACAGGAAAGGGAAAGAAATTGCTCAAAGAAAGAAATGACTGGGATGAAGGAAAGAAAAAAAAAGAAGGAAGGAAAACAACACATAAATATATATATGAATAGCTGTGATGACTGTATTGCTGATGTCTCATGGTGTATTGAAAGGAACAGTCAATGATCACAACTTTTTATGTTCTGATCAACTTTGCATGCTTGAGTCTGGTGGTCTGAGTAATTGATTTGAAGGTAACAATATGCAATGGAGTTACAATGGTGAACTACCATCTTGTCTAGTGAAACTCTGTATTATCTCTAAGGTTTTATTAAAGAATTATTTTCTTATTCTCTTTAATGGTTTGAGAAATCTTTCATTCTTATATCTGATAATCTAAGCAATGTAGTTGAGGATAGCAATATGCAATGTAACAACCACTGTTGATGTATATTAATTTGTCTTGAGATCCTGTATCACTTTGAATGTTCTTGCTTTGATTTGTTTATGTTTGTGATACTGGTAAGCTGCTACTATTCTATTTCTGTTTGTTTGTTTCTCATGTACTACTCTCTTTAAAATAAAACTTTAAAAAGTTGTTTCTTTAAAGAATAAATAAAATTGATAAACCCCTAGTCAACCTTATCCCAAAAAGAGAAGTAAAAATGGAAATTCACGCAATAAGGAATGAAAAGGGTAAAATCACTACAGATCCCATAGAAATTCAGATCTTCAATAATTACTTCGAAAATCTTTACTCCCATAGAATAGAAAACTCAGAAGAAATGGACATATTCCTAGATATGTACAAATTACCAAGGTTGAATCAAGCAGACATAAAAATCCTGAATAAGCAAGTATCAATTAATGAGATTGAAAATATGATTAAAAACGTACAACAAAGAAAAGTCCAGGTCCTGATGGATTCACAGTGTATTTACACAAGAAATGCAGATAAAATTTTATGCCAATACTGCTCAAACACTTCAATGAAATTGAAAAGGAAGTAATTAACCCTAACACTTTTCTGGAGGCAAGTATTATACTTTTGCAAAGCCCAGAGAATGAAACAATCAAGAAAGAGAACTACAAACCAATCTCACTATTGAACTTAGATGCAAAGACACTCAGTAAAATACTGGCAAACAGAATACAGCAAATCATCAAAAAAATCATACAACATGACCAAATGGGATTCATCCCAGGAATGCAGGGATGGTTCATTATATGCAAATTAGTAAATGTAATACACCATGTCAATAGATCCAAAGACAACATCCATATGATCATCTCAATAGGTGCAGAAAAGCTTTTGACAAATTCCAACACTCATTCATGATAAAAACCCTACAGAAAGTAGAAATAGATGGTCATTAACGCAGTCTGATCAAAGCCATGTATGATAAACCAAAAGTCAACATCATACTAAATGGACAAACAATGAAAGGTTTCACTTTAAAATCAGGAACAAAACAAGGATGTCCATGGTCTACACTCTTATTCAACATAGTTCTGGAAGCATTAACCAAGTCAATTAGATAATGCAGAGAAATAAAAAATAAAGATAGGAAATTATCATTATTCACAGATGACATGATACTTTACATGGAAAACCCCAAAAACTCTAGCAAAAGACTCCTAGAATTAATAAACAAATTCAGTAGTGTAGCTGGTTACAAATCAATACTCAAAAATCAATAGCATTTGTATGAACAACAGTAAACACACAGAGAGAAATTATGGAAACTGTACCATTCACCACAGCATCCAAGAAATTGAAATATGTAGGAATCAATCTAACAAAAGAAGTAAAAGTTTTATACAGTGAAAACTACAGTGCTCTGAAAAGAGATCAAAGAGGATTTCAGAAAATGGATAGATATTTCTTGCTCATGGATAGGAAAAACCAACATTGTGAAAATGGCCATACTCCCCAAATGGCTGTATAGATCCAATGGAATCTCAATTAAAATACCATTAGTATACCTCATAGATCCAGAGAAAACATTTCTAAAATGCATCTGAAACCAGAAGATACCCAGAGTAGCAAGTAATCCTGAGTAACAAAGACAAGCCAGAGGGAACCATAATCTCTGATTTGAAATTATGCTGCAAAGCTACTATTATAAAATTATCATGGTATTGACAAAGAAAGAGACCAGAGGGTCAATGGAACAGACTGGAAGATGCAGTCACAAGCGCAAGCACACTCAGACACCTTATCTGTGACAAAGGGGCCACAAAGGTTCACTGGAAGAAAGATAGTCTCTTTAATAAATAGTGCTGGAAAAACTGGCTTGCTACATGCCAAAGACTGAAACTAGACCCATGTCTATAACCATGCACCAAAATGGCTTAAAGAGCTAAATATTAAAACAGAAACATTAAATCTACTCAAAGAGAAAGTAGGTAAACATCTTGAAGACTTAGGGTTAGGCAGAGAGTTCATGAACAAAAAACCAAATTGCATGGGAGTTCTTCAAAGAATCAACAACTGGGATCACATTTTATTGAAAAGTTTTTGCATATCTAAAGAAATAATGAGCAGAGTAAACAGAAAACCCACAAGCTATGAAAAAACTTTAGCCAACTTCCCCTCAGACAAAGGACTTCTATGTAGAGCGTATAAAGAATGAAAATAAATCAGGCACCCCAAATTCAAAGACCCAACCCAAAAATAGGCATCTGAGATGTATACACACTTCTCAGATAAAGAAATACAAATGGCAAATAAATTCATGGAAAAATGTTCAACATCATTAGTCACTGGAAAAACGAAAATTAAGACAACACTGAAATTCTGTCTTACTCCAGAAAGAATAGCTTTCATCAAGAAGTCAACCATAAAGAAATGCTAGAGGGTCTGTGGGGAAAAAGGAACACTTCTCCACTGTTAGTGGGAGTGTATACTGTGCAACCACTTTGGAAATCAGTCTGGAGATTCCTCAGTAAAGTAGGATTAGAGGTCCCATTCAACCCAGCTCTTCCTCCTCTAGGTAATTTTCCAGGAGAACTAAAAACATCATACCACAATGATATATGTGCACCCATGTTTACAGCAGCACAATTTGTCATAGCTAAATCTTGGAAACAATCCAACTGCCCATCAACTGAGGAATGTATAAGGAAAACTCTGGTATTTTTATATAATGGAATATTACTCAGGTATAAAGAAAGATAAACTTGATGCTTTTATACATAAATGGTTGCCACTACAGACCATACTCATAAATGAAATAAATAAGGCTCATATGTGTAAACATTGTATTGTCTCCCTAGTATAAGGCCCTGAAGGAGTAAATGAAATTTATAACGTACAAGAAACTGCTCAAAAGCAAACAACATCTGGGATCAGGGACAGTAAAAAATAATGAAGAAAGGAATATATATATATATATATATACATACATACATACATATATATGATAGCTGGGGTGATTGTGGTATTAATTTCTATAGTTTTCTTGAACAGTTGATATTTAATTGTTTGGTCATTCTTTCATGTCTGTATTTGTTTATCTGAGTAACTAATATGAAAATAACTGTGTGTAATACAACAACAATTGTTAATTTCTTTTCCACCTGTCTGAAATTCTGTATTGTTTTTATTGTTTTTATGTTGTTTTATGTCTGTGTGTTTGTTAATCTGTTTTTTTTATATCTATAAATAAAATAAGAAAATAGAGGACCATTGGAAAATAATGGAAACCTTGAATGATCAGTATAAGAAAGAAACAGATATCCAGGAAATTAAATATTCCATTGAAAGCTGGCAAAACCACTTGATCAAAACTGAAGATAAACTTTCAGACCTTATAGAAAGGATTGCAGGTAGCAATCACAAAATTAAAGATCTCATAAAAATAACACCAGATAAGGAAAAAAAATTCAACACCTGCAAGATGATACAAACAAAAAGAAGGCTGACAGGTGTTAATGGAAAAGCAGGAGTCAATACAAATCACATTCAAAAACTATTTCTGGAAGTAATGGCAGACAATTTCCCAATCATGGGAAAAGAATGTGACATACATATGAGCAAGGCATACAGAACTCCAATTACCCATGGCCAAAATAAATCAACACGTAGGCATATAATAATCAAGATCTACCTACATAACTATGTATCTCATAGCCATAAAGAAAGATAAATTTGGGTCATTCATAGGAAAGAGGATGGGTTTTAAATCCATTAATGCTAAGTGAAATAAATCATAAATAGCATGCTACAGCTTGCACAGTTACTCTTAAGTAGGAAACATACAATATAAGACATTTCAAAAGCAAAATAAAGGAAGGATGACAGGAAACAGAGTTATAGCCTTTGTGGAAATGAGAGGAAGATTCTACAAAGGAAGAAAAGTCAAGGGAAAGGATTAAAGAGGAAGTAAAAATGATTAACTTGTAATACGTATATCTACTAAATTCCTAAAATAAATGTAATTGGAAGGCTTTACTCATAACTCCATTCCCACCATATAATACAAGTGACACATGAAGAAGAAACTGAATATTCAGGGAAAACAAGCAAGGCTTTACACAGAAGATGTATCTTCAGAATTTTGACGGCATTGTATATGGCTAGGGTTGGTCTTTATGTTGCAGAAATGATAACATTTTAGCATTAAGTCCACATCACAAAAATCATAAAGCAAGTATGAATACACACATCTCCACCCATGATTTGATGAGGCTTCAGAGGAAGTCTGCTGATGCCACACATTCCCCAGGAGTGGAATGATGCCACCAAAAATTGATTCAACAAACCTTCCACAGGCAGCAGAGATGAGGTACAAAAATAGGCAGAGGTTTTTAAGTGTTCAGGGGATGTTCATTTGTCGTTCTTTCTGACACTGATTCATTCACTGTTGTTGCCTCTTGTCCTAAAAAGTTTGTCTCCATATAAATCCAAGGCTGAAACCATGTTACTCAATCCCTCCTTCACCACTGAAGGCAGAAGAGTCCAGGAGAGCCATACGGAGCTCACACCCTCAGGATTTCATAGGAATTCAATTTCTGGAATGGTGAAATATAGGAGTGACTCTGACTAACTTACTGGAGAATGACTTATTGGGCCCAGGCAGAGAACTCTTGGGTTTGAGACAGACTTGGGCCAGACAAAGGGGTAGCCTGATCTTCTGGGAAGTGAGGCGTCTACACCCTCCCCTCTGATACTTGCCATACACTTGCTTTCTCCTGAATACTTTCCTTGTGTTTTCCAACCTTGGCAGCCTCAAAAGTGAAAGCTGGATGTATGGATGCATATGAGTGTCAAGTCTATGTGCACAAGTGTTAGGACAAAATGGTCATGGGATGTGTCTGTATACACATGTGTGTAAAGTACTTGGTGTGCCTTGTGGGTGTGTCCATATGTGAGAATGTCAACAAGAATAAGAGTGCACCCTCCTTCCTCCAGGGAGTCTTACTCACTGTCCTTGTTCAGAGAAATATATATGTTAAAAACGCCTTGATCTTTTAGAAAGGGCATGAAAACAAATAAAATGATGGCTCATATCTTATTAAAATCCACACATTCACTGTTAAGTTCCAACTGAGCTCAAGGAGAGCAAAGATCATGTGCAGGCATGGGGTGAGGGCTTTCCCCTGCCATTATACTTTCTGCCCTATGCTCCCAGTAGGGGTTGGAATCAAAACTCCCTTCCCACTCCAGTACAAATAGGAATAAAATTTGCTGAGGTTCCCTCAGAAGAAAGAACTGAGCAAGCAGAAGTGCAGAAAAAGGGGTGCAAATGCCTCACACTTTTAGAGCCATGAGCTTTGTTGACTGTGGTACGAGATCTAGCCTATGGCCTATGGTCCTTGGTCTGATATGCATTCTTGGAGTGAGAACACGCCTCTCAGAATAAAATGTCTCCAGGGCATGGTAATGAAGTTCATCTGGAACCAAGCAGCATGAGATGCATGGTGCTCAAAATCAAGTGAGTATCTTTCCTACTCACATACTCATCCTTGACCTCATCTGAGTACCACCTCTCCTCTGGACTGTCAATTCAACCCTTGAAAGGGCACACCCATTTTTCTTGGCCCCTTCCTCTAATCCAAGTCCATGTTTCTCTTTTTGATTCAGAATACACAGCCCTCTCACAATTGAGAGTGAGGCGGAGTGGGAGAAACAAATAAAATCTGCAGTACAGAGGCAGCCAGTGTATCCATTTCCCAAGAATGCTGTAATAAAGCCGTGTAAATTGTATGGCTTAAAGCAGAAATTATCTCACAGTATTGGAGGTAGAATTTCAAAATCAAGGTGCCCAAGGATACTTATGAAAGTATGAGAAGAGATATTTTATTCCCAACCATCATGGTTAAGTATAGAGGCCATTGGAGTTGGACCTTGGCATTGGGGTGAGAAACTGGACTGCACTTCCTGTACCACATGGGCAAGATGGAATTTACAGCAAAAGACTGTGGAAGTGAAGGAGAAAGGATGGTCAGTGGATAGAAGGGGTGTATGAAGAGACATCAGGGGTGAAGGTGATTCTGGTTAAACTGACTTCCCAGGATTTCTGCTTAAGACATGACAGGGTAGTAAGACATCACCTAGGGGATGTTAGAAAGAGAGGAACCTGATCAGATATAGAGGATAATAACTTACTGTGGGAGAGGATGTTTTTCCACCGACTTAACAGTGCTATCTTCTAACACTTGAATTTAAGAAGAGTGCACAGAAGGATCTAGGAGAGGGCTTAGGAGACTGACTGAAGTTTGGCAAAGCAGGGACACACTGTCTGCTTCTTTTTACACTTTAAAGATCTTTTCTCCTCTGAACAATTTCTGTCCATTCCTCATTTAGTCGCCATTTGCTTCTCAGGAACTGGCTGAATCGTATGCTGGAACTTGGTAGTAGAGGATATCTGCTGTATGGTGTTCACACTTGGGCATTTAATGAGATTGTGTTCCTATAAAAACAAACAAAATAGTGATCATTGTTACAGTTGGAAGTCCTGTTTCTGAGTCCAGAGGAAAGCCAGGTGAGATTCCTTGATGTTGTCCTGGAGGATGGCAGTAATGATTCAATAATTTCCTGACTTCTACTTTCACTATCTCTGGTGATGACACGGGGCTCTCTAGTGCTTCAGGCGGGAAGAAATTATTCTGGGAAAGGACACTCTCTCATGTGTTTCCCCTCTCCTGCATAATTCAAAATCATGAAGAGACAAGAAATGCTAACGAATTATATATGGAATGTAGTAGACCCCTGCAAGTGCAAATTTTGACTTAGGAAGGATGGAAACTCTAAGAACAAAGATAACAGTTAAAGATCAGGGAAACTTGTAGTAGATGTAATACCAGCTTTGTTAGATTCATTAGTAGAATGAATACAGCTAGTGAAATCATCAGAGAGGCAGAAGATATAGACATAGACATACAAACTTATAAAACTGAAATGAAAAGAAAAAAAGAATGGAAACTTACACAAGAAAAGACAAAAATAAGAGATATCAACTTGAGAAAATCCAACCCAAATGTGATTGGAATGCCAGAAGAAGGAAGAGAGGATGTGGGGAAATATTTCAGGTAGTAATAATGAAGCTCTCTGGGCATGGTGGCTCATGTCTGTAATGCCAACACTTGGGAAGCTGAGGCCCTGGTCTCAAAAGATGAAAACAGTGCCGCAGATTTTTGCAAAATTAGGAACCTAAGCCAACCCTTGAGTGAAGGAAGCCCACAGATCACTAAGCACGATAGATAGTGAGACATCCAGTGTAGCCATCAGGCTGATGAAAATTACACACAGTGGAGGAAATCCTGAAGTTAATCTGAGAGTAAAAATGAACTAAACATTTAGGAGCAATGATAAGAATTACAGTGGACTTGGTTCAGATTGATTAATTGAATTATGCAAATCAGGGGAAAATGGAGTGAAATAATTAACGTGTTGAAAGAAAAGAATACATGCACATAGCAAACAATGTGTAGCAAAATTATTCTTCAAAATTTAAAGCAAAGATTTTCACAAACTTACACATACACTCACTCATGCCCATATGCACACATGCAAGGTGAGGCAATTCTAAACCAAGGAGACCTTCCTGGCAGGAAATGTTAAAACATGTTCCTCAGAGAAAAGAAAAGTGATGCAGCTCCAAAAGCCAAATAACAGAATGAAGAGTTTGAAAAGAACCCATGAAAATAAAGTAAAAAGTGTTGGTCTTATTCTTAAGATATCTAAAAGATATCCACTTTTTAAAAAGTAATAATCCTAATAAGGGATCAAGTGCTTATAGCACATGGATAAGTGAAATGGTGGACAACATTGCCATTAGGGACAGAAAGGAAGATTTTGGAAAACTCTGTTATGGGGGACCCATACTACACATGTGTTAGTTTAATTTGGAGAAAGACTTTGAATAGTTATAAATACATACAGCAGACTGAATGGTAACCACTTCCATATTTAAACAAGAATATCATTAATATGCTACAAGAGAAGATGAAACAGAATCATATACACTCTTCAGTTAAACATACAAAAGACAAAGGGGAAGAAGGAGAGCAAATCACAAAAAAAATATTGTGAATAGACATAAGCGTGGTAAAGTAGAATCTAACTATATAACTAATCACTTAAACTATGACTTCTCAAATGCACCAATTAACAGACATCTGTTGTTAGAGTGGATTAATAAATGAGTAACAACTAACTCTATGTGACTTACAAGGAAAAATACATTTTATACATAGAGAAAAACAGAAAAGTCTCAAGGAAAGGAACTCAGATTTTTATATAAGAAAGCATGGAAAAATTCAAGCTGAACTTAATAGTGAAGAGCAAGTTAAAAATATCAGAGGACAAATCAATGAAACACAAAACACAAAAGCAATAGAGAAAATCCTTGAAACTGAACAGTATTTCTTCTGAGAAGATCAGAAAGCCTGGTAAAGCTCAAGTTAATTTTTTGGGGGAAAAACAACAAAAAGTTCACAGACTACCTATATCAAAATGTGTCAGGTGAAATCATGCCAACAAAGGATAGTTAGGAAATATTGTGAGCAGCTCTGTGCCAAACACTTCAACGATCAGAGAAAACAGACAAATATTTTAAAAGTCCCAAACAACCAATACTGAGTCAAAAAGAATTAAATTAATTAACCTGAAGAGTCTTATATCTACTCAAAATTTGAACTCAATTGTAAGATCATTTTCACAAGGAAAACTACAGCACATTACATCAAACTCTTATGGAAGAAATATTACCAAATCTACATGAAATTTTCAGATATTTCAATTGTCATTTAGTTTTCAAATATATACCAGTATCACTCTGGCCCTCAAACCAGAAAAAGACATTAGGACTAAGGAAAGAAGTAGACAAACATCACTCGTGAATAAGAGGGAAATTTTCTAGATGATATTTTTGTAAATCAAAACAAACCACCTACTCAAAAGGTAATACATCATGACCACAAAGGGTTCACCACAGGAGCACAGCATCCACTAAAGTTTTAAAACCAGGCAATGGAAATCACCACATGCACGAAGTCGAAGCAGAAAATCCATACACTTATAGTGGCAAGATGTAAATAAAATCCAACAATCTTTGATGATAAAACACTCCCAACAAACTAGGTAGAAAAAGAGAGCTTGTTCAGCCAGACACTAGGTACCCTGGAAAAGCAACCAACATTA
The DNA here is from genome assembly GCF_000276665.1 of Chinchilla lanigera. NCBI lineage: Eukaryota > Metazoa > Chordata > Mammalia > Rodentia > Chinchillidae > Chinchilla > Chinchilla lanigera. The sequence continues at coordinate 789,236 of NW_004955591.1, forward strand.
TCCTTAATTTGAAAGATTGAGTGAATGCC